>NC_059294.1:25531971-25571971 GCF_017591435.1 Portunus trituberculatus
ATAATGAGAAACTAATCCTGAGAGAAGAATATGACATTAGAAGCACAAGATCGCATAGTAAGAAACTGAGGAAGGGAAGATGTCTGCGAGATGTTAAAAAATATAGTTTCCCGCAAAGATGTGTTGAGACTTGGAACAGTTTGAGTGAGGAAGTGGTGTCAGCAACGAGTGTCCATAGTCTTAAAGAAAAATTGGATAAGTGCAGATATGGAGATGGGGCCATGCGAGCATAAAGCCCAGGCCCTGTAAAACTAAAACTTGGTAGGTAAATACACACACACACAAACTTAACTCTCTGCTATCGCACTTTCAGCTGTCGCATTTTATTGCTATTGCACATACTTAAAAAGCTGCACATATGTCTAAATCACACACAAAATTACTGCTATCGTACACCTGTCATTAAAAACTCCCTGTTATGACATCACATGATAGTTGAGTTTCTTGATATTCTTTTATTAAGGAATAGTTCTTCACATGTTTCCCCAGTCTACCCATCTATCTTAGCTCCTAATTGTCCACAAAGAGACACTGTATTTAACTCTATATGGGACACACCTTTTTCCAGTACTTTTACCAACCCTAACAGCATCCATCATTAGTTTATTGCTGGTATTATTATCATTACCAGTATTATCACTTTAGAAATGAATGATCAGAAAAATAAAAGTAATCTAACCTATGGGGCTGTGACACATGTTTATAAATATCAGCTGACTGGAACCATGACTCAATGTCATCTACCGCTGAGGAGTAACAAGTTCATAATCATAATAGAACACATCAAGAACCTCACCATTATTGCAGCAAAAGGGAAGATCAAGCTATACAATCTCCTACAAACTACAAGTGGTAGATTATACCATGAAACATAACCAAAGAACTGCAGCAAGGCCTTTTCGCCCACCACCTGTCGGAAAAATTGTAACTATCTGGCAACAAGAAGACCAACTTTAGAGTGCAAGGAAAGATCAAATGTCTTCTGCTTGTGTAATGTGCTGCTACATTGCTTTCAATAGTAAAACTTTTTTCCTGAATATGATTTCCTGAAATGGGTGTGCGTCTTACATACTTGTGTGTAATGCACGAGTTGCTCCGCGGGAGAACAATCCAAGTGCCATCCCCTGTGAAAACATGTATTCCTATACATTCTCATAAAGGACTCACGGATATATAAAATGCATTTTTATTTCAACAAGTCAAATTAAGGAAAAAAAATTTTCAGTTGAAAGCAATCGAGCAGCACATCACACAAACAGAAAGCATTTATCATTCCTTGTGCTCTTCTGTAGGTCTTGGTGTCGCCAAACACAATTTTTTCCATAGGTGGTGGCCTTAAAGCCCTTGCTGCTGCTGTATTGCCATGCTCCTTGGCATAATGTACCACTTGTAGTTTGAAGGAAACTGTATAGCTTGATCTTTTCCCTTCTGCTGCCATAAGGGTCAGGGTGTTGATATGTTTTGTTATGATCATGAACTTGCTGTTACTCCTCACCGCTAGATGGCATTGAGTCAGAGCGTCAATCAGCTGATATTTGTAAACATGCGTCACAGCCTCACAGGTTAGATTGCTTTAATTTTTATGATAATTTCTTTTTAAAGTGATAATACTGGTAAAGATAATACCAGCAATACAATAATGATGCATGCAGTTAGGGTTGGTAAAAGTACTAGAAAAAGATGTGTCTTATATACTGTCAAATACGGTACCTCATTGTGGACAATTAGCAGGTAAGGTGAATGGGTAGATTGAGAAAATATGTGAAGAACTATTTCTCAATAAAAGTATACAGAGAGACTCAACTACCACATGACTACATAACAAGGAAATTTTTGAATGATGAGTGCATAATAGCAGTAATTTCAGGCAAGATACAAACATATGTGCTTTTTCAGTACATGCGGTAGCAATGAAACGCAACAGCAGAAGGCACGATAGCAGAGGGTTTGGTGTATATACTCATTGAACATATTATTCTACAGGGAGTCCTACAAATTCAGGTACATACCTCAAGATATGATAGTTAAAATAATTCTAAGCTGAAAATGCTCTATATACATATGCTGTGTTTTCAATTGTTTTGCAAGAAATTGACATGTAAGTTATGTGTTGCAGGAACAGCTCACTTGAGATCAATTTTCTAATATATGGATAGGTCAAGGAGGCCCCAGGAGTGGCCAGTATGATCCCCTGATCTGACGTTAATGGATTATGTACTTCCTTTGGAAAGAAATCTTTGGTGTACAAGAACAAATCACATTCCAGAGAGAAGCTGATACATCATATTGAGGAGGCTGGAGAGCAGATAAGGAATGACAGGAACAAAATTATGCACCTTGACTGTCTGTTAATTGATGCAGCCAATCACATAAATGCCATGACATCATCTGTTAAAGATGATGACCTTTGTAGTGAGTTGCCATGTTATCTTTTAAAAAGTAGCACTTAATAACCACCATATTATTGTGTTGAATATACACTTTCTTCACTGACACATACAAAAATTGAAATGATTCCTGTTTCCTGTAAGGATTTGAATGCATAAATTGCTCATCACATCATTATGCCAGGTGAGCATCCTAGCATAATTTCGAGAAGAAAAACAATGGTCTACCATACAGGGAGATCTTTTTCCGTCATGGCAATATGCCAGTACCAGCCATTAGCATGACTTCACTGTCTCCCAACACACACCACAGTGCCCGTGTGGCTGTCGTGGTGAGAAGAAGTGTTGCACTGTTGTTGTTCTCTCATTCATGCCATCTTTTGCCTGTGTTTCTCTTGGTTTCTTGGCTATACCCTGGTGATTATGGGTCATTAATGCCAGTAACTATAGCTCAGATCATAAGGCTTCACAAAGCTGGGCTCTAGACAAGAAAAATAAAGGCAAATGTAAGTGTGAGTGAGCGATTTGTGAGACACTGGGTGAAGCATTTCAAGGACAATGGTGGTGTTGAGCTACCATCTGCTAAACCTTGGCCTAGTTTGCATCAGAAAGCAGATGTTTTTTTTCTTTCTTTCAATTCTCTGGCAGTTATGATAGGTGTACTCTCTAGCTCCCTTTTGAACACAGTTAAAGTACGTACAGATGTCTTCTTTGAGGGGGCAAGGCCAAGTTTTAGCACACAGTAACTCTACACCACTATCATCCTTGCGCCCAGCTTTGTGAAGCCCTATGATCTTAGCTATAGTTACAGGTGTTAACAACTTCTTTTTACCTATAATCACCAACGTATAGCCCAGGAACCAAGGGGAACATAGACAAAAGATGGCACAAATGAGAGAACAATGGCACAACACTTCCTCTCACCATGACAGCCATGCGGACACTGAGGTGGTACTGTGGTGTGTTGAGAGGTAGTAGCGTCATGCTAATGGCTGGTACTGGCATAATGACATGAAGGAAAAAGATCCTCCTATATGGTACACCATTGTTTTTCATCTCTGCATTATGCCAGGGCACTCACCTGGCATAATGCCACGACTAGCACTGTATATTGTACACAAAAAAAATATCATACTTTGCTGCATAGCACCACCAAAGTACTACTTGGGGAGCCTAGAGAGAAGGGAAAAAAAGGAGGCAGAGGTACATCCAGGCAAGTGACTCTAGGAACACACATCTTACATGTTCATTTCTTGCAAATAAAACAAAACAAGGTATATATGTGTATATGTATACATTTTCTACCTAACTATTTGAACTATCATAGCACAAAGTATACAGTATTTTGACTCATAGGGCACCCTGTATAACTAACAAGAGAACAATAGAACCATTATAGACATGCAAATATGATAGCAGGGAAGGTCTAACATTTTAGCAGCTATATCACCATATATATATATATATATATATATATATATATATATATATATATATATATATATATATATATATATATATATATATAATATCACAGATTTAACCTGCATATCTACTGACCACATATGAAGATAAAAGAAGGAAAAAAAAATTGCAATGTCCGGAATAAATGCCTTATTACCTTTTTACGTAAGAACCAGAAAGGAGTTATGAGAGAGAGAGAGAGAGAGAGAGAGAGAGAGAGAGAGAGAGAGAGAGAGAGAGAGAGAGAGAGAGAGAGAGATTTAACTGGTAAGCAGGACAATTGGCAGGTAAATAAGCTGGCAAGCAGGCATGAGAGTAGACAGACTGGCTGAGATAAATAAATGTAATATTTCTAGTACACACTGAAATTTTCCACAAATTTATGATTGTATTCAGGTACAAGGGAAAGTAACAGTAAAGTGACAAAATAGAAATAAAAAAATGTTTATAGTTAAAAAGAACATTTTGTTAGGTGATTTTCTATTACCCTTTTCTTTTTGACATGCAGCGAATATAAGCATTCTCATCCTTGTAGCCGACACAGACAGACACACTGACAAATACACATGCACATCAACCTACACGATATGCAGCAGTGGAGTGGTCACTGAGCTTGAAAAAGGATATAAGAAGATTAGAACGGATCCAGAAGATAGCTACAAAGATGGTGCCGGAACTAAAGGACCTAACATATGAAGAAAGGCTGAAGGAAATGGGACTGCAAACTTTACAAGATAAAAGAGAACAAGGAGACCTAATAACAATGTATAAAATAGTAAATGACATTGAGAAGATTGACAAGAAAGACCTGGTGCTGGTGACAGAAGAAGCTGGAAGGACAAGAGGACATGTAAAGAAGATTAGGATGAGGCAGTGAGTGAAGGATATTGGAAAATAGTTTTCCACATAGAAAGGTAGAAAAGTGGAATGCATTGAGTGATGAAGTTGTTACAGCACATAATGTGCATAACTTGAAAGAAAAATTGGATAAATGGAGACATGGAGACAGGACACTTTGAGCCCTGCTTGAACCATGTACAATACAATTAGGTAAATACACAGGTGATCCAGGCAAGAAATATTCATGACTATAAAATAAAACTAAATGATAGTAGTAAATAAATATGATGGAACAGGATAAGAATAGATAGTTCATTTCTTGCCTGTGACAACCAGATATGAACAAACACTAGATAAATACATACACACACATGCACCATCTCAATACCATCTCAAACTGTCTATATAATGATGGAGATTGACTTTAATAAAGCACAGCAGTATTCAATGCATATTTCGATATACATTGGAACCTCAGTTCATGAATTTTCCTCTTTACAAACAAATCAGTTCACAGATTTTTAACAACTCTGCATTTATTCACAAATGGTATTTCAGTGTATGAACACACAAATACCCCACAAACTCTCTCAGCTGGCAAGTACATGCTTACTCCTACAGCTGTGTTGTGGTCCATCTGCCCTGAACAGCATGATCATCACACAATGGCAAGTCTCTTCATCATCAACTATAGCTTGTCACTGATTTCAAGTTCAAGCACCTTTCTAGCTGGGGGTTAAACCTGTATCCCCCTATCCCCTTCTAATTCCAGTCTTTCAGGGTGATTGGAAAGACGATTAAAAAGGAAAAGATAACATCTTGCCTTACATAAAGCATGCATTACCTGGAAACACAGGAGCATACAAGTCTGTATAAATCAGTGAGTGTTGCACTACTCATGATAGCATATGTTCTGCATTTGTCATATTTAACTTTGTTTCCTGGTGTGTAGGCACTCCAGAAAGTCTACATCTACAATAGATACACACATAAAACAAGAGGTTGTAAAGTCTTTCTAGATCACAGACTCCACTCAAAAACGGGACAACAGGTGGAACTGAGCAACACAATCTGCAACACACTGACTCATATGCTGTAGTGTTTCCTTCCAGCCAACTTGGTGTATGGCCAGACTTGATCTTTTCCTCTCTAGCCATAATTTCACTCTATAATATTAATAAAAAGGAAAAAAATAATTGTATTTACTACATTAATATCAACAGGAAAAAAAGATATTTTGGTTTGCTAAGTGAGTCATGGAACAGATTAAGTTCCTGAGCCAAAGTTCCACTGTATCTATATTCATGCAAACCTCAATTGGAAGGATCAGTGATTTTAGAAAATACAATGTGATCTTTAGAAAGATATTCTAATGACCTTTCTTCCTTCATTTTTAATATCACATGCATATTTCAGGAGCTTGGAATGAAAAACTTTGAGTAATTACGGACTATTTCATTACATGAAACATTCCACGAATGGCAAACTGAACATGAATACATCCTGAGTAGTGAATATTCCCTTTTAAGTAACAGTACCTGTAAACACATCACTGACATATTTTATATTGTATGGAATATGTGCTTCCAATTCACATAGTACTTAGTGAAAAGTTGCTGAAATATTCATGGTAAAAAGCTTATCACAAGAAAATGAAAATCTTACTAGAGCTGCAGATATAAGCACAAACCATTAATGTTGAGGACAGAAATAATTAACAAAATCAGCTACATAACTTATGTCTGAACTTGAGAGGGTTTGTAAAAGTATGCAATAAGTAATAGTAATAATGAAAAAGTGCAATAATTAAAGTAAATATCAAAATCCACCAAATAAAAATTTTTCAGTATTTTCAACTATACCTTTATTAATAAATCTGAAGATCAAGTTACCAGTTTTGTTGCATCCAATCATTATATTGAATTTATTCTTGAAGATTAGCTTGTATTGATTAATAGTAATAATGCTGATTATTACCTATATTATAATATTATTAATATTATCATTATCATTATCTTTATTATTATTATTATTATTATTATTATCCTCATTATTATTATTATTATTATTATTATTATTATCATCATCATCATTATTACATTGTTACAATGAGACATATCTGCAATTCTTTGTCACTTAGCACAAGTTTAGCTATGTGTACCAATCTGAGGGTACAGCATTCATATGCTACAGAGTAACAAACACCATTTTTTTTTGTTTTGTAAACTTACCTAAAAATACATCAAAATACACAATACAGCATTTACTTTACTTAACTATGAATTAAACAGCAAGCTTAATTTCTTTAAAACTACAAAATCTAATACCATGGTCTACTTAAGATTTGCAAGAAGTGCTTGACACAATGTAACTGTGGAAACATTGTTCAAGTTGACTGTGTTCCACCAATACACTCTCCTTCCTCACACACTTAAAAATAGGCATCACTAAGTAAATGGCAATAAATACGTACATGCACAATGAAGCTCTATGCATGGGAATGATTTATTATCATAATTATGACAATAATCAAAATATGGCACAAATAATGTGCCAGTCTAACATGACTACTTTAAGTAGTTGATACAATTACAGACAAGTGAATGTATATGTAAATATAAAAATAAATTTTCTTATTAGCTTATAAAGTTTTCACATCCTTGTCTACCTACTGAAATAGGAATATAGCATTACAGTTTACTAATGTTAAATGTTGTACCATTTACAACTAATACAACTAAAGCTGTATCATCCAGACTTGTAACTATGCCTTTTACTTATCAAGTTAAGAAAATCTTAAATTTTGTGGCAGCAGCAAAGTAGGAGTGCATATGTATAACAGATAGTTTAGTTATGACTGGATGTTGTTGGCAACAAGTATGGCACATTACACCCTTGGTATGAACCAAGGCCAATGGGGAAAGATTTATGTTTCCATTCGTAATATGCATTAATATTCATGATGCAAATAGATACATTACATGCCAAATAAATTTCCTTTCTTTGCAAACCAAAGATATATCAAAAGTCTTTAAGGTCAAACCACCTTGTCTTACAACAGATGCATACTAGAGTTTGCTTTTATTCGTTCATTCCTAATGTTTATTTTTTTCATAATCTAAGAGAAAATCTCAGATATAAAAATGGAAAATATTTACATTATCCACTTGTATAGAAAACTTTGATTGATGAGGCAGGAGCATCTTGTGCATATAGAACTCCTTTTTTTGATTACAGATATCATAAAAATGTTATACCTAAGCAGCCATTACAACATGTGACAATATAAGATGGGAGGCAATATTATGTGCTGTACATTATACAAAGTTTGATCTTTGGAACAGAGTGAAGAAATACTTTGTCACTAAAAGAAAACAATAAATATAGTGAGATATGAAATATCAACTGAAGCTAATAAATCTTGTGCATCAATAACCAAAACAGGATTTGTGGCCATTGAACAGTAATTAAGTGTGTATTCATCATAAGGTCCACAATTGTTCAACTTTAACTGCAAATTTTCATACTTCAAATGACATTCACAAACTTCAGAATACTGACATTATCTATCTATCTATCTATCTATCTATCTATATATATATATATATGTGTGTGTGTGTGTGTGTGTGTGTGTGTGTGTGTGTGTGTGTGTGTGTGTGTGTGTGTGTATATATATATATATATATATATATATATATATATATATATATATATATATATATATATATATATATATATATATATATATATATATATATATATATATATATATATATATATATATATATATATATATATATATATATATATATATATATATATATATATATATATATATGAAAGATTGCAAATAAATTTATAGCAATGTTTCATCTTTGCAAAATAGTATCATCATGGTTAAAATATAACCAAAATTGAATAATTCAGGTAAAATACATTTAGAAGGTATAATAAAAACAACATACTGCCCTAAAGAAGGAACAACTATGTGAGAACAAGCAGGTACATAGGAGAAAAAAAAAAAAACTAGATTGGAAATCTAGTTCACACACCATCATCCTTTGTCAGTCCTCACTACTTCACCAGAGAAAGCACACAGGTTTGTTTACCACATTAAACTTTTTTTTTTTTTTTTTCATTTCAGTGTGATATCAATAGATCATATTGTATATCACTACTATCTGTGTTTTGTTCCTTTTCTCATCATTCTTTTGCTTCCTATTTGTTTTACTAGTATTTTTATTTCTCTTTGTGTCTGTTTGTCCTCACATTGCTGTACCCTTTATAGCAGGGGTTCTTAAACTGGGATTCATGAACCCCCAAGGGTTTCACAAGAAGATTTCTAGCGGTACTTAGATGACTGTTCTAATATTATCTTTGAAGTACCATTGCATATTGAGTTAGTGTCCCTAAATTAACATTCCAGGGGGACTTAGATGGCTGATCTAATAACATCTTTTGTAGTAACATTGCATATTGGCTTAGTATACAGAGGGACCACACACACTTTGGAGGCCACAGAGTCCTCCAGCGCATGGGTTCAAATCCTGGCCATGGTCTGAAGTTAGGAAAGGCATCCACTCAGGACAATGGTTCCCATATGCTAAAACTGAAGCCCATTGCTATGAGGCACCATCCTAACCCTAAAACTATAGGGAAACCAGATGTAAAAACTAGTAAAAAACTGAATTAATGTTCTGTTCAGTGTCAGATTACTTGGAGTTTGGGAAGATTGTCTTATAACTCAGGAGGTTTTAACAAGAAAAAGATTGAGGACCCCTGCTCTACAGAATGTTACACTGTTTCTTTTTCTATACCTTCTTGAAGCATTTTGCTTCAGTTATTCAATTCTAATTCTACTTTTTGCCCTGAAGATACCTTCTGCAAAAGTGAAACATTGCATTAAATGAAGAAGAAAATCTGGTGTACTTATCTCTGTTTACCTCATCTAGAACTCAGAATATGTTCTAATATACATATATATATATATATATATATATATATATATATATATATATATATATATATATATATATATATATATATATATATATATGTATACATATAATATACATATATATATATATATATATATATATATATATATATATATATATATATATATATATATATATATATACATACATATAATATATATATGTAAAATAAATAAACAAAAATAAATGAATAAATGAATAATGAAAAAAATGGAAATAAAAAATGCAGGAAGTGCAATTGATGTTTTAGCAGATTTTGTATGGACATGGACACACCTCGCAATATGTCCACACTGCAACAGGTCAAATTTGTCACACACAGGAATGCCTTCCATTATACATACAGGAATGCCATCCATTATACATACAAAATGTTTCCATAATTTAAGATAACATACCCAAGAAAAATGTAATTTCCCACACATCTGGGGTGCATCATCTCTGAATGTGCCGGTCCAGCAGCTGATGAATACTAAACAAGCAGAGAGTAGATATCTTCCTACCAGACCAGATTGTACAACAGACAAAGAAGGACAAAGTAACTAACAAAAGTTGTCTGATAAAATCAAATTATGACATGCTCAATTTTTATACCTGGGTCTTGTTCAGTTCATTTTCTTACATTATATAAATATTCTATCTAAAATTAAGATATTACAAAAATGTCAAAAAATTCTAAAAAGGCAAAGGCACCAGATTTTGTAATGGGCTCATTACAACAGTACATCATTTCAATATTGCACATCATTGTTGGTGATCATATATGCACACACACACATACACACACACACACACACACACACATACACACACACAATTCATTAAAATTTTCAATACAAATGGCATTAACTAATTTGAAGTTTCTGCACAAAATAAACATGAAATAAATTTCTACCAATTGTCCTTCAATTTTTCCTTTATGTCAAAACCATCACAACATTCCTAGCTTTGTTCAATTAGTCATCTCTCTTAAGAGCAGATTCTCTTTTGTACCTCCTTATTCTGTTACTCCTGACACACTCTGAAACATTCAACCTGAGTTACATTTTCTTCAACTCTATACAATCAATAACATGAAAAGTAATGTGTAGAAATCAAGTGAGGAGTGAGAAAGTATAAAGTGGTGACTGAAGAATTAGCTGACTGAACACAACAGAGAGAGATGATGGTTCACGTGTGTAGAGACAATGCTAGGGGAGCAGGTGACGAAGCATCTGAATGTGAATGAGATGCACAGACAATGATTAAGTGAGAATTAAATGCATGACAGAAAGAGATATCTGAAGCTAGGAAGAATAGTTGTGAGTGATAGGGACAAACATATTATGAATGCAATAAAGGTAATGTGGCCTCAAGGGTCTCAATGGGAGATTCTCTCAGACCTAGTCTGATCAGATATCATTCAGATATGGAAATAAAAGACTGAATCAGTTAAGGCATAAAAAAAAAAAGCAAATCAATTCTGCTCTCAGGCCCTAATACTCGTATGTAGAGATCTAGATTTGATGTGGAATTGGTCCTCTGCCTTCTAAAGATCTATGAGATAAGATGTAGGAAATGCTTGTAAATGTATGCATGTTGTCACCTTGTCTCAGTTACCTCCATCTTCATAAGGGGAAATATGAATAGGCATCTATGAGTTAAGTTACCAAATAGTTGATGAGGATCCCACAAAGAACAATCCACTTACAATCTTTTGGCTTCTCAAACATAGCTTTTAGTCAATTGTTTTTTTGTGATTTCAAGAAATCCTTTTCTGTATTTGAAACTGAAAAATCTTTCATAAAGTTTTATATAAGTTATTTCAAAACATCCCTCTTACTATTTCCATCCACCTTTCTCTATCTCAAGTTTCCTTTGCCACTATTCTATTGGTCATGTTGCAAATGGTCAATGTTCTTTCACTCTCAAACTATTAATGGTAGTGTTCCATAGGATTCTGAGACTCCGATAGGGAAATAGGAGTTATCAATATAAGGATTTACCTTGATCTGAGTGATCTGGATCATAGGGTGACTTAGATCCAGAGGTGGGATATAGCAGACTACACAAGCTGAAGCTACTGGTGGAAGCCATATTAGTGGCTGAGCAACCTCTATTTGAGATATATTCAAGAAGTACATTGTAAGAAAATGGCTGATATGTCTGAGGAACAAAGCGAATGGTAATGTCATTGCAGACTGCTGCTATATGCATATAATATGAGCAGTCTTGGTCACACATGAGATACTAGAAGCAAAGGAGATATTACAAGCCACACAACACCTTGGTTTAATTGCTTCTGATTACAATCACATGGCCATTAACACCTATCATTGACTACATGATGAGGAAAAGAAAAATGATACTCCTTCAGTGGAAAATGACAAGTCTCTAGTTTGGAAGTGCCTCAAGTAATGGTGTCAATAGCATCAGCACACAGATCTAGCTAGCCTAACCTTATACTAAAGTATTTTCTCACTTTACGATTCTATATTCCACTACAACAAGTACTTTCAGCATGTTGTGTGTGAAGAGAGCTTTGCATAACTATTATACAATGTTCATGGCCAGGCATGTCTTGTGCTGCCTGGGTAGGCATGGAAGTGGGACTCATTGGTGGCCTTCTTGGCCTAACCTCCTCAAGAAATGTACAGCAGGCTGTAGTCCTTACTGATATTTCCTTAGAGCACAGTGGCAAGCAACAACAGTCTGCTGCTTGTGACAGCTGACCACTAACATGCGTGTGTTGTTATTGTTTTTTTTTTATCAATAATGGCTGTGAGCATTCTATTTACCTAGAGCAAATCCAGATCAGATCTAGATAGAGATCAGTGATCTGAAGCTGATCAGTGTTGTAAATAGAAAATGCCTATAGTTGTTTAAGATAGAGGCACAGTTAATCCATCATGCATGTAATGTTAGTCAACTTGAAGAGTAACTCTATTGGCACAGAGAGAGAGAGAGAGAGAGAGAGAGAGAGAGAGAGAGAGAGAGAGAGAGAGAGAGAGAGAGAGAGAGAGAGAGAGAGAGAGAGAGAGAGAGAGAGAGAGAGAGAGAGAGAGAGAGAGAGAGAGAGAGAGAGAGATTAGCATTTTCCATAAGTTAACCTGAAAAAATATCTGACTAGAATCTATGGTGATGATTTGTTAAATACTTAGCAAAATTCAAAGCAGACAAGCAGGTGGTACAGGTGAAAAGGGAAGTGGTCTATGGATTCCAGTGAAAATCTTCTGTGAAATCCAATGACACTCAGGAAGCATAGATGAGTGAAGAGCAGTACTGAGGGTGATTTAGCACATTGATAAAAAAGAAATAGTGATGGAATAGATGACTTAGACTGCTTTCAATGTTGGGTTCCCTACTTCTATTAACTTTTTTTCTTCTTTTAAGCAGAACTTGTAGTATTTATCAAGAGGTCTTTGAACTGGAGTGTCCTGAGAATTGTTGTATGTGGACTGTTTGGTCCTGATTGCTGAGATGTTAGAAAATAGTCTTGAAACTGAAGAGAGCACATAGCATGAAGAAATTTATGTAGAAGTAGACAAAATAAAGTTAATCTGCATTACAGACAGTACTCAGTTTTGAGGAATAATGTTCAGCCATAAGTAGCATGCCAGAGACATCCAAATACAATGTTGATTCTGATTCATATAGAGCTTATATGTAGCAACTAGCTGCATAAATTGTCATGTCAAAAATGTCATTAGTAATTTTACTTATAACAAAGAATGGTGAACACTGGCACTGGAAATTTGTCAAAAGCATGGATTGCCAATTTCAGTATCCGAGTTATATGATTGATATTGGAGTAAAAATCCTACTACATGAACTATGAAATATAGAATGTAATTTCTAATTGACAATGAGATAGCTTTCTATGAAATGTTGGCTTTATATCTTATAAGTGAGGAATGGAATGCCTTATAAGATGCTAAATTTGAGCTCTTATAAGTCATACAGAAAAAAGAAATAAATTGAAATGGTTAGGGAAAAGTTGAAGTGCACACCTTTGTGAAATACCCCAATAGATGAGGAGCTGAGATTGCTTAAATGGAGACTGAATGGATCACTAAAATTACTGGTCACATGCATATAATGTGGCATCTCAGTTTTCCCAGTCTTTGTAATAGTCTTGTATACTAATATTTATTTGGTTCTCTTTCCATTTATTGTTTGAAAAAGTAAGGTTTTCCAATCTATCTTTATATGAAGCTCAAGTTTAAAAAGACTTTATTCAGTACATACTTATATGAGTAAAAATTTTGACCATAACTTTGTAATTCATGCAGTATCTATATAGATTAAAGTAACTACTACAAATAATTTGCTTTTCTTGTAAAATCTCCACTATCTTCAAAAATTTACTGTGTCCTTCAATTCCTTGATTTTCATCAGCACATATTACTCCTACACAGTATGGAAAAAAATACTCAAAGTAAAGTTGTATACAATTTTCTTTATTATCCTAGTTCCTGCTTGCTGCTGAAATATCTCAAACTTCAAACACCAAATGAGAAACATTTATAAAATAGATGAATAGTGTAGAAAAAATAAAGGTTTCATTTCTTAATAAGAGAGAGAGAGAGAGAGAGAGAGAGAGAGAGAGAGAGAGAGAGAGAGAGAGAGAGAGAGAGAGAGAGAGAGAGAGAGAGAGAGAGAGAGAGAGAGAGAGAGAGAGAGAGAATACATAAAAAGAGATAAATCTAAACATCTCCAGTACCATTAATTCTCTCCACTTTCTCACTGATTATACTGCAATACAAACCCCATCAAAATCACCAAATTTTTCTTCACAAAACATTGATTAGCTTAGGACTGTACAGCTTCACGGGATGAGTTGTCTCAAATCTTGCCATTGTTGCTTGGTATTTGTTCTTAATTCAATTTAAAAGACAGATTATATGTTTACTTGCATGTAATCTGTTTTCAGCTAGCAGTAGGTATGTTTTACTTCCTGTCAATCTTCTTGGTTTATGAATTCTTTGAGATTTAAACTTTATTCACGCTAACTTACATTTTAAAAGAATGTTAAGCATACTAATTCTCGGCTTTTCATTCCTTATGGCTGAACTATTACCTCCTTGATATTCTCAATCCAAAGAATGGTCTTTAATACCTTACTCATTTGGTTACCCTTTACAAAAGCATTGCACATTTTTCTCACTATGCTCTGCCTTCTACATGTCAAGTTCTACTGTCAAGAAATATTTCATTGCAATGCTTTCTTAAATTTATTCTAAAAAATGCAATAGGGTCTTCCATCTACTGCTCCCCATCCTCCTCCTCTCCCAACATCATCTTTATACCAGCTTCACTGAAGGTCTTTTAAGAATCACTTCCATGTATATAATTTTTTTCTTTTTAATGTAAGTAGCAAATATTTTGAACCTTGAAATAGTTATGATAAAAATTGAGATGTGAATGTACATGTTGTGGCTAGATATCTGCTACAGAAATGACAGTCAGAATTTGAGTCACATGTCCTTCAATGACTGTTCATAGTGATATTACAACTTCCAGTCAAACAGAACTTCTTTCCCTTTATCTGATTCTATTACTGATCTTCTGGTCATTTTCCAGGAACTTTCACTGATAAACTCCATGGGTCATGACACTTTTAGCACTGGATTCCATTCTAATGCTTGGTCCATTTACATAGCTATCTTGTCTTTCTAAAAAAAAAAAAAAAAAAAAAAAAAAAAAAAAAAAAAAAAAAACCCACTAACAGCTACACTAATTTTATAATCTTTGTATCACCTACATGAATAATTATATTCATGTTCAGAACATCAGATATATAATTCATATGATATATTTGGGTGTGTCTCCTTTCACGTGTAGCCCCTGTTCACCTAGCAGTGAGTAAGTACGGGATGTAAATTGAGGAGTTGTGACCTTGTTGTCTCGGTGTGTGTTGTGTGCCTGGTCTCAGGCCTATCCGAAGATCGGAAATAATGAGCTCTGAGTTCGTTCCGTAAGGTAACGTCTGGCTGTCTCGTCAGAGACTGCAGCAGATCAAACAGTGAAACACACACACACACACACACAAATACCCACAGAGATCCAGAAGATAGCTACAAAGATGGTGCCAGAACTAAAGGACCTAAAATATGAGGAAAGGCTGAAGGATATGGGACTGCCAACCTTACAAGATAGAAGAGAATGAGGAGACCTGATAACAATGTATAAAATAGTAAATGGCATTGAGAAGATTGACAAGGAAGACCGGGTGCTGGTGACATAAGAAGCTGGAAGGACAAGAGGGCATGTAAAGAAGATTAGGATGAGGCAGTGTGTGAAGGATATTGGAAAATACAGTTTTCCACATAGAACAACTGAAAAGTGGAATGCACTGAGTGATGAAGTTGTTACAACACATAATGTGCATAGCTAAAAAAAAAAAAAAAAAAAATGGATAAATGAAGACATGGAGACAGGACACTATGAGCCCCACTTGAACCCTGTACAATATAACTTGGTAAATACAACTAGGTAAATACACACACACACACAATGGGCAAGCCTCTTAATGTGTGGCCCCTGTTCACTTAGCAGTAAATAGGTACGGGATGTAACTCGAGGGGTTGTGGCCTCGCTTTCCCGTTGTGTGTTGTGTGTGATGTGGTCTCAGTCCTACCAGAAGATCGGCCTATGAGGTCTGAGCTCACTCCGTAATGGGGAAGACTGGCTGGGTGACCAGCAGGCGACCAAGGTGAATTACACACACACACACACACACACACACACACACACACACACACACACACACACACAAAGGCTGGCTGGGTGACCAGTAGACAACCATGGTGAATGACACACACACACACACACACACACACACACACACACACACACACACACACACACACAGAATAGAATACATGATTCAACCTATACAAGAATATGCTGCACTTATATGGTCACCAAATAATAAGAAAGATATAAAGAAGATAGAAAGGATTCAAAGAGCTGCAACCAAAATGGTTACAAGTTTGAGAGACCTAATATATGAGAACAGATTAAAGATATTAAAACTTCCAACATTGCTATGTACAGGGCATGGAAGGGGATCGACATAGTGGACAAAGAAGACCTATTGGTGTAGGGACTCAAGAAATACAAGGGGACACAGCATGAAATTAAAAAAGGCTGTGTGTAGAAGAGACATTAAGAAATATAGCTTTCCAAACAGAAGCTTAAAAATATGGAACAAGTTGGATGAGAGTAGTTCAAGCAAGAAATATTCATGACTTTAAGGCTAAACTGGATGACTGTAGTAGGTATGGAGACAGGACAGCACAAGCATAGCTCTTTTCCTGCAAAACACAACTAGGTAAACACACACACACACACAAAAAAAAAAAAAAAAAAAAAAAAAAAAAAAAAAAGTGCTCACCACATCAAACACATGCTCAGACCCACTCACCACACAAACAGTGCTCCCATGCTCCAATGTCATAACCTGGGACCTCATGTCATTGTCCTCAGTCCTTAGTCATTTGCTCATGTAGATCATTATCCTCAATGCACTAAGGCACATCTTCACGACTGTATTGTATGAACATAAGCTTTTCTTCACACGGTTCCAAAGAGACCTGCAATGAAACTGGCAGGAGACATTCCAAAGCATGCAAGGAAGGTGAAGACTCAGGAGGTTAACATACTAAACCAATTATGAAAAGGTATGTCTTATGCTGCTGCAGAGTTAATTTTTCTTTACTTATAAAAAGTTTTGGGGTCTAAAGGGTATTCTTAATCTTCCAATGCACCAGACACAGACTTGTCAAGGGAAACTACATTAATGTACATGTGCACCAAACCAATAGTCTAAATCTATTCAAAATAAAGATTTTGGTGTGTCAAATTTGGGTTAGTCAAAGATGAGCACAAGTTTTACAAAAGGTAAAGCTGATGCTTCCCTGAATCAGCTGACTATTAGGGAATTTACCAGTTTCAGCACATAACGCAGCCTCTATGCATGTAATCCAAGGTGAATGCTGACTACAATTTTTCTTTATTTTCTTGATATCAAATTGAATATTACAATAACTAAAGTTTCATTGTAAAGCTACAAAAAGACAGTTTAAGTAATGTGTAGTGTACTGAATGCTTGCGTAAAAAATTCTTAGCTACAAGGTTGTGAATAATTCTTCTTGTTTTGTTTCTATATGTGAGGAAAAATCTTATTGAAATTCCTTTTTTTTTTTCATTAATATTATGTAATCATCATAAACATAATTTCCTTATGAATATAATGATATACAATATGTAACTACTTATGATGAGTTTCATAAGAAAAGAAAACTGCTCCTAAATCAAAGTTTTGGAAAGTGTACAAATGTCTGTCTGCTAACAGAAGGGCTTTTGGAAAGAAAACTTACAAAACTTGGTGTGTGAGAGGGTTATGGAGGGGCACTAATTTTCCATGGATTTTCCTTATTCACAGTTGTCTGTTACTTTGTGAATAATGAGGGATGACTGTAATTGCATCTACGAGTAATTAGGGCATTAATTTTGTAACAGTCTTTCAGGAGGATGTTTGTTTTCCTACCATCATCTGTTTTTCCTCCATCTATTTCACTAACTTTCCTGTATCTGTACAAACCTCTCTGATTTCTACAAAAGCAACCTTTCTTTGCTCCTCTATACTGTGGATGAACTATGACTGGCAATATTTAGAAATACTGTAACTGGATTTTTTTCTTGCATGATAATTCAGAGGCAGAACCCAAAACTGTGTTGCCTTAAGATGTTAGGTGATGACTTGGTGTAGTAGCAAGCTTGTGGTGACAGAAATATCACAATACTCAACACAACATTCACATGGTTAAGCAAGGGAGGTATGGCAGTGGATTGGATATACATGCAGAATAAACAAGGTCTGTATATCCAGTACCATAAAAAGCATTACTATATGGTTAAGGGCAGAATGCCAGAAAGTAAAATTTACAATAATGAGTTGGAGCTTCAGATACCACATTTTCCACATCTTAAAAACTACCAGAAAAATTATCTCCACTTCATCTCTTTAGAAAGGCAAAGTTCTACTTGTTGATTTGTTTACTGTGTTCACCCTGGCTGCACTTACCATGTGTTTATTAACATTTAAATTTTCTTTTTAGATTTAATGGTATGCACATACACTTTTCTTGCTCAGTAATCATCTGGTATATAATAAGTTTGGAGAAAAAAAAAACACTGGTCTCTGGAGAGACTAGTGTTTAATCTGGTAAATCCTCAAAAAAGAGTCAAGTGAGTATTACTTGTGTTGACAGGATATTGTGATGGCTGAAACTGTACTGAAACAAAAGGACTGGCCAATATCAAACATCTAGACTTCTCCAAAACAGCTAACAAACAAGACAGGAGATAAGAGATTGCAGTGCTGTTGTAAAATTAAGTTTATACAAGTGTTGTAGTTGACTGGATGAACATATCACAAACAATTGAACTTATGTGTGAAAGGATGGGTTGTATTTCCAAAGAAGAAAGTAGCAACTCAGGAAAGACATTGACAGGATGTAAACAGACATGTGGGAGACACAATTTCAATAGACAATCTTTACCAGTGTTCCACAAGACTTGGCATCAAAATATGATTGCTTCTCTCATAAATATCAATTTTTTTTATTTTTTTTTTATAAATGGGTATGTTAACTATAGAACTTAATGGATAAAGTAAGGTCATGCACTGAGGGAAAAAGTATTTACTCCAAAGTGATGATATATCCCAGACTCATGACAATGTGCATAGTATTTAGGTCATTTTGATATATTTCTTGTTCTCTAGTTGATGATGGTAGCTAGATATGTTCTTAATATTTTTCACTTGGTTTGATAACACACAAATGGCATTAAGAATTTTTTCTAGTTGACCCCCATTTACATGTAGAAATCAATTGGGTAGTAAATCTGACAGTCTTTTCAGACTATAGGAAATGCCCTAATTACCAACTTCATTTAACTCATTTATATTTTTGGAGGGAAGGAGAGATAAACTCTACAAGCTGTTGCCACCAAATCTGAACAACAACAGGGGATACAGCCACAACCACTCCACACTACTGGAGATAAGGTATACATCACACAAAATGTCTTGGACCACTTTTATTAATGAAACTGCTAAGATTTCTTGATCTTTACTCCATCAGTATTACCATCACTGCACTTGCTGCATGTACTAGATGGAATAGTTGCTTCTAGAGAAGGGGAAGCAAGGAAGAACTCTTCCTGTTCCAGCAACATGCATTTTTCATCTTCCTGCCCACTGGTGTAGCTGCATCAGCAAAAATTGTATGATTGTTTGCAAACTGTCACAATACCATGTAACTACTTTATGCTGCCACTATGACACACAACTCAATCCTGTAAAGCTAACATAAATATCCAGCTTCATCTGGTTTTCCTGGCTGATATATTACCTAGGACCTAATTGCAAGGCTACACAAGCAATATTAATTATTAGTTAAAATAATAAAATTCTTTCCAAACAAAGTACTATAGCCAAAAATACCTTTAAAATATAATGAGTATGAATTTCACATCCATCTCCCTGAGCTATCTATCTTTCTATATCTCTTTGTTCCCTTACAGGAACTTCCATAAAGTAATGACTTCAAGCCTCTCTATCTTTCCGGTATTTCCTCATTGCAGGGTCAAATATTTGTCTGTCATCTTTTCTGTTTATCGCTTTACTGCAAAACATGAGCTTGAAACTTTATTTCTCATTTTGAAAGGCAGGATCTATGTTAAATTAGTTTAGCCTTTGTGTACTTCTGGCAACATGACAAACTAAATTGGTAGCTTAGTTGTTTGCATCTTTCTCAGCAACATAGCCTATCTTCTTTCATCAATTTTAATGTTCTTAAAATCTTGTAGAGGCTGATAATTGATAATCCTTTATTTTTTAATTAAAAACCTTGCTTAATTCAGATTACTTTCAATGTGTTAAATTTTTCATTTTTGAAACAAACTGTGGCTTGGTGATTATTTCACTAAGCATGACTACATAAGACACTACAACTGCAACCAATGTTATGCATATCATAATGGGTAAAGGACATCCTGTCATGTACCAAGTATTCCATATATCTTATGTACGAGTATTATCAATGTCTGTATGGAATCACATTGACCATTTACTATCATTCTGTTGTCCATGGAGTAAGTTAGGATAGAGATGCAGCAAGAAAACAGAGTAAAGAGTAATAACAGAGCACTATAACACACTATTTGTTAGTGTGTAAAAGATACACTATCTATTTCTATAAAAGGTTTCACATATAATCAATACCTGTATGGAAGTATTATTTGTGAATTACTGATGTTCTGTCTGTGGAATATGTTTAGACAGAAATGGAGGAAGTACACCAAGGAGCAATCTGGATGGTGAGTGATTTTATACCACACTGTTGCCAGTCTATTTAAGAATCCCAGAAGTGTCTGTGTGTATTTACCTAGTTGTATATTACAGGGTTCAAGTGAGGCTCATAATCTACTTTTATTCAACTTTTCCTTAAATTTATGTGCACTTTATCTCCTCCATTGTATGTAAGCATTATGTTTGCTCTTTTCTGCCCCTTTGGTACTTTCCCTTTCATCAAAGAGCTGTTGATCACATCTCACATTTGTTCAACCAGCTGTTCTCTACATCATCTCAGTGTCCATCCTGACACTCCATCTGGCCCTATTGCTTTTCTAATATCCACTTTCTTTAATAATTTGCTAATTTTCTGTTTTTGCACCATAGTGTCCCTTAACCCTTCCTGAGTCACTTCAACGTTTGGTTCTATAAAATCCTTTTCTACATTAACCCCTTCCCGGTGGAGGATCTATATATAGACGTTTCGAAAATGGAACTTTTTGTTGGATCGTCTATATATAGACGCTTGTTCTTATTTTACTGCAACAAGTTGTAGCATTGTCTATATTTAGATGATTCCTTACAAGCAACAAAATTCATAAAATACACCATTATTTGGCATCTCAACTACCCAAACACTGGTCAACATGGCCTCTCAAGGCCAGTCACCACTTGTGCTTTGTTGATGGTGGATGTGCTATGCATATAAGCTAATACTGGAAATTTTTGCATTATTTATACTATTTTTTATCATTATCCTATCATGTCAAAGAGAAAGAACTGTACCACACACCAGCAACGTTGCCTAAAAATGAATAGTACAAAACAAATACGTATGTGAAAAAAAGAAGAAAAGTGGAAGTAAATTACATCCAGGTGACAAGTCCTGGATGCGAGTAACTAAAACATTCATACAAGCATAATGACATATATTATCACCAATCAAACACAAACAATACTTACATATAGATTCAATTGTTTGTTCAGTTTTGCAGCACAGTCTATACATAGATGTCAATTGTTCAGGTTTGTGGCAGAGTCTATATATAGATTCAATTGTTTGTTCAGTTTTGCGGCAGAGTCTTTATAGAGATGTCAAACTGGAGTACCCATTTGCAGGGAAACTATATATAGACGCATGGATGAATGTATTTGCGGATGTATTTGCAGATTTGCGGCAGAGTCTATATATAGATTCAATTGTTTGTTCAGTTTTGCGGCAGAGTCTTTATAGAGATGTCAAACTGGAGTACCCATTTGCAGGGAAACTATATATAGACGCAAGTCGGTAGCGTCAATATATAGATGATTTTTTATTTGGTAGTTCGCTCATCTGCCCTGCCGCTATGAAGGGTTAAATACCGATCTATATCTCTCATTCATGAGTTCACTCACTTCTTCCATTGTTTCATATATTCTATTTCCCGTAATTAACTAAATAATTGTCTCTCTGTTTGTCATCTTTCCATTTACATATAAGTAAAGAAACTTAGGTTCCTCTTTACATCTCCTTACTACATCCTTTTCAAACTTTCTCTCCTCCTCCCTTCTTATTCTAACATGTTAATTTTGTATCTATTTATATTGCTTTTTGTTACCTTCATTCTATTGTTTCCTTAATTTCTTTCCAGCTATGTACCTTCTCTTCTTAGCTTCTGCACATCTAGCATTGTACCACAGTGTTTGGTGGTCCTTTACTCTGTATATGGAAACATACCTCTTCATCCCCTCATTGTACTTTTCTAGGAATATTTCACACTTCTTTTACACTCTTTTGCCCTCCATTATTTCTTCCTAATTAATACTACCAAAGTATTTACTTAATCCTTCAAAATTTGTCTTGGCATGACTCAATCTTCCTTGTTTGTGTCCCTCATTGCATTTCAGTATTTCTTGATCCTCTAAATCAACTTCCAAACAACATGATTACTTTTTCCCATTGGGCTATGATATTTAATGGTTGGATAAGGTCTTTTTTTTTCTTCCCATGAATATCAGGTCAAGTATGGATGTTCTACTCCTCTACACTTTGTATAGTCCTTCACCCATTTGTTCCATTGTATAATAATAATAATAGTGATAAACAGTTTATTTAGACATAGGCAGCTCGGGAGCAGAAAATATACATTTTACATGGGGAAATATTACATACTTAAACTTAAGCACAAATACAGTCAGTGTTTACGAGTTGAGTATTTTCACTATTGTAGATATTGCACTGTTTTTGTATCTGTCTGTCCTTGCACATATGGGGAGCAACTTGTTGTGGTGTCGGACACTGTGGCTGCTGGGGGAAGGAGGTTCCTGTGGCATGGGTGGTGGAGAAGCTTTGTGGCAAACTGCTGGAGATGTGGCAGGCCTCAAGGGTGGTGAAGTACAGGGTGTGGAGGGCCTCCTGGTAGGTAGTGCAGTCAGTTCCCAGAATCAGCCTCACTGTCCTTTTCTGCACTCGCTCAAGTTGGTGTCATTGAATGGCAGCGAGAGAGGATAATCAGGCTGGGGATGTATATGTGAGCTGAGGGAGTATGAAGATGGAGTAAACACTTGCTAGCTCACACGATGGTGTCCCCAGCTTCTTCAACCTTCAGAGGAGGTGTAGTTGGTATGCGGCTGACAAGACGAGGTTGCTAATGTGTTAGCCCCACGTCAGCTTGTCGTCAATGGTCAGGCCAAGAAGCTTGGCAGAGTGAACTACCTGGAGGGGATGACCTGAGGAGGTGTGCATGTGCATTACTGTTGTATAGTTGGTGTTAACAGTGACTTTGTTGTTGGTGGTCCATGTGTGGAGACAGTCAAGGAAGAGCTGAAGGTGGTTGTAGTCCAGGTTGGTGTTGTCAGTAGTGGCAAGAGTGGTGTCATCCACTGACTGCTGGTGTCCATCATGGCATTGTTGATGAGCATCAGGAAGCATAACAGCCCCGTTCTGGTTCCCTGGGGTACTCCACAGGTTAGGTAGTGAAGGGGGGAGGTAGTGCCCCGATGCCTACCGACCTGACTCCTATGGGAGAGGAAGTCAGTGAGCCAGGACACCAGGCTGAGGTGAAGCTGCAGGCTGATGGCTTTGGTGATGATGGTGGTGTGGTGGACAAGGTCGAAAGCTTTCCGGAAGTCTACAAAAGCAAGGGCGCCTGAGGTTTTCCTTTTTTCAAGGTTCCTGTAGATGTAGTCCAGGAGGTCAACAAGGCAGTGAGTGGCAGAAGAGGACTTGATATTTCCATATTGTTGTTGATCCATGAGGAAGATGAGCTGAGAGTAAGCCCATCCAAAGATGAAGCTTTCACAGAGCAAGCTGGGGAATGGGGTGATGGTGATTGGTCTATAGTCACTGAGGGACTGAGATGAGCAGGTTTTTGGGATGGACATGACGTATGCCATCTTCCAGTCTGTGGGACACTGACTCTGACGGAGAGAGGCACTGATAATGGGATACAGGAGTGTGGCTAATTCAGTGGAAAATTCCTGATAGAGCTTGATAGGGTGGTCAGCTGAAGTAATGGAGTGTCTTGATATTAGTTTGAGTAGCTTGTTGGCAACCTTGTGTTCGTGAACTGGGGGGAGTGGTGCAGATGTGAGTAGGTAGACAAGGAGTGAGGTGAGGTCTAGGCTGGGCAGACGGGCAGATGTTAGCAAAATGAGTGTTAATGGCCTCAGTTGCTTCCCGGGTGGGCATGTGGGCCACACCCGAGATAGAGGTGGTGGTCTTGTTTAATCCACACAGGTCACAGATCTTGGTGTACTGCCTGCTGATATATTCCTGCTTCAGCTTTTTTATCTTGTTGGGGTAGTAAGATTGCTTTGCTGCCTTGATTTCTCATATTGCTTTGTTGCGGAGATGCTTGAAAAGTGGGGGGTTGGTGAAGAAGGCAGTGTTTTGTTGCTGCATGAGCTGCTTAATCCAGGGCATGATCCAAGGGGCATCTGATGGGTGGATTCGCAGAGATTTTTCTGGGAAAAAGGGATGGTATACATTGGTGATGGTTTGTTGAGAGCTATTCCACTTGTCATGGACGTTGTCAATGTTGAGTATCTCAATCCAGGAGTGTTGTGTAACTCACTGGCCAAACTGTTACATAGCTGGGTCTGTAGGTCTTGGCAACAGTACGTGTGGGGCGTGAGATGGAAGGCACCAGCGACCACAGAATGGAGGTGTGGTTACTGCATCCCTTGGGAGGGAGTGGCTGAGGGGGAAGGCAGTGCTATGTGAAGTCAGTGAGGATGAGGTCGAGGGTGTTTGTGCCGTGGGTGGGAAAATCCACATCCTGAGTGAGGTTCAGCTGCTCTACAATCTCACTTATGTTTGACTGATTAAGATCACCACAGACAACATATTTGGCAGACGAGAATCTTGATCGGAATTTGTCAATGTTTTTGATGATGTGGGTGATGAGTTGGTTTGCCGTGGTGATGCCAGGATGATGGTTAAACCAAGCAGAGAATGATGGAGGAAGAGTGGTGGGGGTGGGAGGGGACATGAGCTTCTACACCCTCTGGGGTGTCCACAGGGAGGAGGATGGGGTGAAGGTCAAGCTGACAGTATTTCATTAATCCATCACATTTGTTTGTCCTGTGATGAAAGAGTTGATAAACTGTAATGTTACATGTTTCTGGGGTGATGTGCCAGGCTTCTGTGATGGCTGCGACGTCGGTGCTGGTAGTACTGATGGTGGTGATGACTTCATCTAATTTGTTGTTGAGGATGTCACATTAGATAGTAATACTGAGGGTAGGTCATACCACAAATGCAGCACTTTGAAATGTGTGTGAGTGTGTGTTGTGTGTCCCCTGCTGGTCAACCAGCCAGTCTTCCCCATTACGGAGCGAGCTCAGAGCTCATAGACTGATCTTCGGGTAGCACTGAGACCACAACACACTCCACACACCAGAAAAGCAAGGGCAAGGCCACAACCCCATGAGTTACATCCCGTACCTATTTATTGCTAGATGAACAGGGGTTACACATTAAGAGGCTTGCCCATTTGTCTCGCCGCTTTCCGGGATTCGAACCTGGACCCTCTCGATTGTGAACCGAGCATGCTAAGCACTACACTAGGCGGTGTGTGTGTGTGTGTGTGTGTATTTACCTAGTTGTAGTTTTACAACTAGGTGTGTGTGTATTTACCTAATTGTATTTACCTAATTGTAACATACGGGAAAAGAGCTATGCTCGTGTTGTCCCGTCTCCATATCTATTAATGTCCAGCTTTTTCTTAAAATCATGAATATTCCTTGCGTTGACCACTTCCACGTCTAAACTATTCCATGCTTCCACCCTTCTATGAGGGAAGCTATATTTTTTCACATCTCTCCTATAAGTGGCCATTTTTAGTTTTTTCCCATGCCCTCTCGACATTCTTCCATTCCACATACACAGATCTTCCCTATCCATTTTTTCCATGCCAATCATCACTCTGTATATTGCTATCAGGTCTCCCTTTCTTCTGTTTTCCAGGGTTGGAAGTTGCATTCTTTTCAGTCTGTCTTCATAAGTCAAATCTCTTAAGTCAGGCACCATTTTCGTTGCAGCCCTCTGTACTTTCTCTAGTTTCCTTATGTGTTTCTTTAAGTTCGAGCCCACTGTATTGTTGCATATTCAAGCCTCGGTCTTATCATTGCAGTAATTATTTTCTTCATCATTTCTTCATCTAGATATACGAACGCCACTCTTATGTTCCTCAATAAGTTCAATACTTCTCCAATTATTTTGTTTATATGTCTCTCTGGCGATAGGTCATTGGTAATTGTCACCCCAAGGTCTTTTTCTTCATGACTGGTTTTATGTCTTCATTTCCTATCTTGTACATACTCCTGATTCTTCTTTCACTCTTGCCAAACTCTATTTTCTTGCATTTTGTCGTGTTGAACTCCATTTGCCATGTACAGCTCCATTTCCATATTCTGTCCAAGTCTTCCTGGAGTAGTTCGCAATCTTTGTCACATCTCACTTTTCGTAACAATTTTGCATCGCCTGCAAATAGGCTCACATAACTGGACACCCCATCCACCATGTCATTTATGTAGACTGCGAACATTACTGGTGCCAACACTGATCCCTGTGGAACTCCACTCTCCACCAATCCCCATTCTGATGGTCTGTCCTTAATTATTGTTCTCATTTCTCTTCCTACCAAAAGTCTTCCATCCATTTTAGTAAACTGCCATGCACTCCTCCTACCATTTCAAGTTTCCAGATCAGTCTCTGGTGTGGTACCTTATCAAAGGCCTTTTTTAAATCCAGATATATTCCATCAGCCCAACCATCTCTTTCCTGTATTACATCTATCACCCTCGAATAGTAACATATCAGGTTTGTCGTGCATGAACGCCCTTTCCTAAAACCAAATTGACACTCACAAAGTATGTCATTTTTCTCCAAGAAGTCTGTCCATCTAGTCTTCACCACCCTCTCACACATCTTAGCTACCACACTTGTAAGTGACACTGGTCTATAGTTCAATGGGTCTCTCTTGTTACCTGATTTATAGATTGGGACAATGTTAGCTCTTTTCCAGTCTTGGGGCACTACACCTTCCCTTAATGAGGCATCAATTACTTCACAAACTTTTTCTGCCAATTGCTCCCTGCATTCTCTTAAAATCCATCCTGATACCCCATCAGGTCCCACAGCTTTTCTCACTTCTAAACTCCCCATCATGTTCTTGATCTCCTCCACAGTTACTTGAAACTCCTTCATAATCCCTTTCTGTTCCATTACCAGTGGTTTGTCAAAAGCAGTCTCCTTTGTGAATACCTTCCGAAAGCATCCATTCATAGCCTCTGCCATTTCCTGGGATCTTCACTGCATACTCCATTTACTTCTAAACTTTCAATACTTTCTATTTTTGATGTTGTTGTTCACATGTCTGTAAAAAGCCTTGGTTGGTCTTTACATTTATCAATTATATCCTTTTCTTGTTTCTTTCTTTCTTCTCTTCTAATCAACACATATTCATTTCTTGCTCTTTTGTAACTTTCCCACTGCTTAATCCGTCTTTTCCTTCTCCACCTCTTCCATGCATCCTCTTTTCTTGTTCTAGCCTTTTCACATCTATCGTTAAACCAGTCCTGCTTTCCAACTTCTATGTTGTCTTATTGGTACAAATTTTTCTCACCTTCTTTGTATATTTTTATAAATTCCTTCCACTTTTCATTTGCTCCCTTAGCACTCTTGAATTTCATCCAATTTGTCTCTTGAAAGAATTTCTTTAGGTTTCCAAAATCTGTCTTGGCATAATTCCATCTTCCCACTTTATATTCTTCATTTCTTCTAGATTTCTCTTCGTCTATCACCTTGAACTCCAAAACTGCATGATCACTCTTTGCTAAAGGGCACTCCACCCTCATCTCCTCAATGACCATTGGCTCTGTACTAAAGTGTGTGTGTGTGTGTGTGTTTGTGTGTGTGTGTGTGTGTATTTACCTAGTTGTATTGTACAGGGTTTGAGCAGGGCTCATACTGTCCTGTCTCCATATCTCCATTTATCTAATTTTTCTTAAAGTTATGCACATTATGTGCTGTAACAACTTCATTATTCAATGCATTCCACTTCTTCACCGTTCTGTGTAAAAAAGTTGTATTTTCCAATATCCTTCACACACTGCCTCATCCTGATCTTCTTTAAATGACTTCTTGTCCTTCTATCTTCTTGTGTCATCAGCACCAGGTCTTCCTTGTCTATCTTTTCAATGCCACTGACTATCTTATATATTGTTATTAGGTCCCCACTTTCTCTTCTATCTTGTAAGGTTGGTAGATCCATTTTCATCAACCATTCTTCATATGTTAGGTCCTTTAGTTCCGGCACCATCTTTGTAGCAATCTTCTGTATCCATTTAATCTTCTTATATCTTTTTTAGTGCTCAGAGACCCGACCATTGCTGCATATTCTAGCTTTGGATGTATCATGCTTGTGATGATTTTTTTCATCATATCTTTGTCTATGAATTGAATTGCCACTCTTACATTTTGTATGACAATCCAAATATCTCACTTATGTGTTTTTGGGGGGTTCAGATTTTCCTGTATAATCACTCCCAGATCTTTTTTTTTTTAGTCTTCATTATTTGTTCCTCTCCCATCAAATAGTTTCATACCAGTCTTTTGCTCTTTTCTAGTTCCATTCTGACATTTTTTGGCATTGAATTCCAATTACCACTTCTTACTCCACTCATATATTTTGTTTATATCTTACTATAACAGCAAACAGTCCTCCCTGGTTTCGATAACTCTTAGCAGCTTTGCATCATCAGCAAATAAATTAATATAACTGTTTACCTTATTGTGAATGTCGTTTACATAAATCTGAAACGTAATAGGGGCTTACACTGACCTTTGTGGCACTCTGCTAGTTACTTTACCCCAAGAGCACACAAACACACATACACAGTGTATTTACCTAGTTGTAGTTTTACAGGGCCTGGGCTTTATGCTCGTGTGGTCCCGTCTCCATATCTACACTTATCCAATCTTACTTTAAAAGTATGCACACTTGTTGCAGACACTACTTCTTCATTTAAACTGTTCCATGTCTCAATACATCTTTGCGGGAAACTATACTTTTTAATATCTCTTACACATCTTCCCTTCCTCAGCTTCTTACTATGTGATCTTGTGCTTTGACTGGCATATTCTTCTCTCAGGATCAGATACTCATTGTCCACTTGGTTCATTCCATTTATCAATTTATAAACTTGTATGAGATCTCCTCTCTCCCTTCTCTGCTCCAATGTTGGAAGATCCATAGTCTTTAGTCTCTCCTCATATGTCATCCCTTCAAGTTCTGGGACCATTCTTGTAGCCATTTTTTTGTAGTCTCTCCAGCTTCCTTATGTGTTTCTTTTTGTGAGGGGTCCACACTACTCCAGTGTGTGTGTGTGTTCTTCCCTCCTTTTTTTTCCTCAATGTATTTTGTAGTCCTATTCTCTCTCTCTCTCTCTCTCTCCTTCCTAGCAACTTCTATGTAATAGGATGTAGATATGGAAGGAAACAAAGACAGTACAGTTGAATCAAGACATGTGCACGTGGCATGTTCCCAGTGAAGACAGAGAAGTGTGCAATTCAAGCTGTGGGAGGTGCAGGTCTTTCCTCATGGTGTGTACTGTAATATTGTTAGGACGTTTCCTTATATGGTGACAAGAACATCATCGCATTCAGAATGAGTAGCGCTACAAGACTATAATTAATATCTTTTTATCTTTGTTTTGTATGAATGTGATAAATTTACCCATCATGTATGCAAGCAATCACTCCCCACCCACTGCTGTTTAAGGGTTAATCACTAGCATTACTGTATCCTTGGTTTTCTCTTGTATCTGCTGTTTAACTACCTTTCCAAAGCTAATTTTTCATCCTCTTATTCTTTTTTCCATACCTTCTCCTGCTCTTCCAGCTTTGTTTCACTCATCACTATGCCCTGTCCCCACCTTAGTATCCAACTTCTCCCTTAGTCTCTCCAATGCCACTTCATAGTTCTTATATTTCTCCCTTAGAGTATTGCTTTCCCCTTCTTATTCCTTCCAATGCTTTCCTCATCTCATTACTCACTTTCACTGTATTCTCTAATTTGCCACATTTAGTTTTCAGTTCTTGATTTTTCACAAACAGCTGATCTTGCTTCTCAAGTATTCCAGCTATCACCATACATCTCATCTTTTTCCCTACTTATATTACTTTTTTTTTCATGTTGGTTCTTTCTTCTTTATATTCCAAAAACTCCTCTGCAGCACTCCATTTCCCTCAGCTCCAAAAAATGTCCAAAGGGTCTCTACTGGCTCACTCCTGGATCTTGCACCTGTTTATATGGCTGCCAGCACCATCTATACTCTTATCCCTTCCATTGCTCTCCTGTTTCAACACAAAAGCAATTCAATACAATTTTGGAGGCATTAAAAATTAGCCTAGCCCCCTCTTCTCCCCTGCAATACATCACCAGGCTTGCTGTTCTTAGAGTCAGGAGTATATCCCATTGTGGGAGCTATTGTTTACACGTCTGCACCCTGTAATGTTGCTACCATGTGGGTGTGTCACCGCTCCTTGCTTGTGTGTGTATTTACCTAGTTGTACCTAGTTGTAGTTTTACAGGGCCTGGGCTTTATGCTCGTGTGGCCCCGTCTCCATATCTACACTTATCCAATCTTACTTTAAAAGTATGCACACTCGTTGCAGACACTACTTCATTTAAACTGTTCCATCTTTGTGGGAAACTATATTTTTTTACATCTCTCAGACATCTTCCTTTTCTCAGCTTTTTACTATGCGATCTTGTGCTTTGGATGTCATATTCTTCTCTCAGGATCAGTTTCTCATTATCCACTTGGTCCATTCCGTTGATCAATTTATAAATTTCTATCAGGTCTCCTCTCTCCCTTCTTTGTTCCAGGGTTGGTAGATCCATAGCCTTTAGTCTCTCCTCATATGTCATCCCTTCAAATTCTGGAATCATTCTTGTAGCCATTTTTTGTAGTCTCTTCAATTTCCTTATGTGTTTCTTTTTATGTGTGTGTGTGTGTGTGTGTGTGTGTGTGTGTGTGTGTGTGTGTGTGTGTGTGTGTGTGTGTGTGTGTGTGTGTGTGTATATCAGTCAACTCTTGATAAACGCAAGTTTGAATAATGTGATTTCACTTTAACGTGACTTGATTTTTACGGAGATGCGATTAAATAACGCAAATTATTTTATTTAATGCATTTTAACTTGATTTGATATCATGCGCACGCATGTTGTTTCAGATAGGAACCGAACTGGGCCAGAATCCAAGAAACTTAACGAGTGGAGTAACTTCCAGCTATGAAACGATATCCATGAACACATAGGGAGACACTGTTGCCATGGTAACAAGGTTGCTAGCAGGTTGTCGGTAAGGCCACCTCCTAAGGAAGTGTTACTGTTTCATATATGCATTCATGTTCACAAAACAACATTTCTATTAGCTTTTTACAAGATATACCATCAAGAAAAGATTGTTTTGTGATGCACAAAGTAAAATCTTGCATGGAACAAGGAAAACAAAGCAGATGTGGATTGAGGCATTTGTGCACGGCTGGTCAGCGATGGCTGCTGTTTCTTCTTGTGATCCTCTTTAGATTGCATGTTGCTTTCACCACAATATTTGTGTTTCCATCCCTTTATTGTCTGCTGTAATGGATATCATACCTTTGTATTCATATATGATCATGCTATGAGGATCACCTTGACTCTGTGGCACTAAGTGATAGTTCCTTTTCTTCCTTCCTTCCTTGAGAAGGAACAGAGCATCTCTGAACTATCACTCAGTGCCAAGGAGTCAAGGTGATTCTCATGGCATGATTGTATATGAATACAAATACAAAGGTATGATATCCATTATAGCAGGCAACAGAGGGATGTATATAATTACTGTGAAAGCAACACAACACAAACTAAAGATGGTCACAAGAAGAAGAAGTGGCCATCGCCGATCAGCTGCAGAAAAATTCCTCAATCCTCATCTGCTTTGTTTTCCTTGTTCCATACAACACATTGCAAAAATGCAAACTGTGAACTGAAGAATCAATGGGAACATAGGCTGAAGAATGACATGAGAGGTTTGTTTATAGCACTGTTCCCCTTGCAGTGGATAAATGTGGGTGGATGTGGTAGGCAGAGATGGAAGGAGGTTGTTTAATTTTGTGCCTTTCAAGTTACTTATAACCTTTTTCATTTCTGAATTAATCTTTGAATACTTGGAATTTCTGGGCAGAGCCATTATAATCTCCGGCTAGTGAAAATCAAAATGCAGTAGTAAGGCAGAAGGGACAGAGAGGCAGCAGCAAGTGTGGGATGAGAGAAAGGTGCACTTGTTCACCAGCTTGGACTCTGGTGACGAATTAGCTACAAAGTCCAACGGTACAATGGCACTGACGTGGTGAGTCAGACACGCATGCATATTGGAGGCACATATTGAGGGTAAACACCCTTTTTGTCTTATAATCATATGATCTAATTTGCATATCAGTAATTCTATTTTGGATATTGAAACAAAATTAATACATGCGACCCTCGTTTTTTCAGAGAAAATGGTACAGGCACCAATCTGGATAACGAGAAAATCCAGATAACACAAATGGATCCTTTACTTCCCTTTACTTCCCAAATATGGATGTTTTCTCCTTAAGACTTTTTAAAAATGTGAAATTTTGTCTATTACAATTTTTCTAACTAATTAAACCCATAATAAACTTATTCTAAGTTAACCTAACCCAAAAATTAACCTAACAGTAATAACCAAACATGCAAAAACAAAAAATCATAGATGTGAAGTACACTACAGTAACAGACGGATAGGTGATGCGCCACTTAGCTGACAAAGATCTGGCCATCTAACAATCAAAGATACAGAAAATAATTTGAGAGAGAGAGAGAGAGAGAGAGAGAGAGAGAGAGAGAGAGAGAGAGAGAGAGAGAGAGAGAGAGAGAGAGAGAGAGAGAGAGAGAGAGAGAGAGAGAGAGAGAGAGAGAGAGAGAGAGAGAGAGAGAGAAAGAGAGAGTAATATCATGGTGCTGCACTAAATAAATTCTTAGTCCTTGTTTTAATATTTTGTAAAAGAAAACACACAGATATAAGAAAATTCATTCAGAAACTTGAGAGTATCCTAAAAGAAGAAAACCAAACACTTCATAATTAATATAATCTAAACTGTCACAGTTCAATCTTGATCCATTTAAAAATTAGATTCATTCTTCTTGTTTTGAATTTTATGAAAATATCAATAAATTTCTCCTCGGTACAGTTTTTTAAGCACAACACACTCGGAGTAAAGAATGGATACAACCTTTCACCAATGCACTGCAAGATCGACAGTGCTCCCTCTCCCTCACAGCCCCGTGAGCAGTCTCTTATGTACACATCCACAAAGCAACCAAGCTCCACGCAGCTGGAACTGTGATGTGCGCAGTTCCATACAAATATTTTTGTATTTCTTTTTTAACTGAGGGATTGTTACTGAGATTAAGCTTAAAGATCATATATATTGTACAAGTATCAAGAAAGAATTAAAGAAAAAAATCATTATATTGAATATTATTGACAATATCAAATGGAAATAAGGGGTGCTGCAGTTCCACAGTGTCTATACAAGAGCTGCCACTGATCTTAAGGTCAAATATATAGAGTAGATACCCTTAAAACGACCTCCTTGATTTAATGCTCATTGTGTTCTTTGGTAATCAAACAATGAAAGCAATGACAAATCAGTAACTGCACTTCTTTTATAGACGGTATTGGCGAACTGGCACACCAGCGCATCATCCCGCTGGACGTCTTGCCACTGAATGAAATAGACGATTTGCCAGTGTCAGTGAACTGGCACACTGCCAAACCATCCTTAAATCATTACTACAACATTAGGGACATTGATTTCCACCAATCACTGCTGCATACACATACCACTTCATAAATGTGCCATCTAATACAATATCTTTTTCAATTGTTACATTTTTCCTTGGTACACCTTTAGATGGCAATGCTGCTGCAGCAGGTGGTTGTGAATAAGTCTGGCTGATGCTACTGAACAGTGTGTATTGTCCGGTATCAGTGAACAAGTTTGTGCATTTTTTGGTATCTCAGAACTTTTTTCTTTTTTTTTATACCATGTGGGTTTTTCACAGGAATTTCTGGGCTAAAGGGGATACTTTTTGTGGTACCTCCTATCTCAAAGCCCACCCGCTAGGAAACCATTGCCCCGAGTGAGGAAGCCCAACCTACACTCGGACCGTGGACAGGATTTGAACCCCGTGCGCTTGGAGACCCCTTGGACCCCAAAGCACGCGTGGTTCCACTGTACCACGGCGGCTCTTAATTATGTCTTCTAAGAGTGTTAGGTGTAAGTGAGTGGCCCTAGTTGTGACTTAAAGACAGAATTAATAAGAAAATTATAGAAAGAAGATAGTGATATGAGTGTTTGTGAGGAGTATGGTGTAGCCAAGCAAACAGTGTCGGACATAATAAATAAAAAAAATAAGCTGGTAGAATATTCTGCCAAATTCTGTAAGGATGCATCATCAGGTAAAAGGGGTGAAGGTGCATCAAGGAAAAATGTAAGGAGTGGAAAAGATGCTGCATTAGACATCTCCAAGCTCTTGATAGAACTTGTAGGTCAGGGACACAGCCTCTTCCTCCACCATGTTGTGCAGTGGACTGACACTCTGTAGTAAGTAGGAACAACAACGAACCTACACAAATACTGTACTTTATTACTCTAAAATATTATATTGATACAAAAGCTTAAAACATAGTACCTAAAGTAAGCTAAAATATCTAAAAACAAAATTATATTTAAAATTTTGCACCTAAACAGCTGTTCAAAGGGATTGCTTGTCACTAAGTGGCAGCACTGAGCAGTCAATCATGATTTTATCATTATGAGACTACTATGTTTTCAGTTTTTGTATCAATAAAATATTCTATAGTAATAAATAATGGTATTTGTGTAGGTACTGCATTGTTGTTCCTATTTACTACAGAGTGCCAGTCCCCTGCACAACACGGCAGAGACCGGAGAAAGAGACCGTCTCCGTGAGCCAGGAGTCTTATCTGACCTTCCTGAGTCCCTTGACTATGAAATATTCACATCACCTTTGAACATATTCCTTTTGGGAGTATGTGCAGTCCCCATGAGTAGCAGTTACTTTTGTTTCTTTCATTCGAACATTTGAAGGTAAATATTCATGCGATATAGTGGTGAAAGATATGAGTACAGAAAAAAGTAAAAATTGACAGCTTGTTTTTGTTGAAATGCTTGAAGCTGGTTGGTTTTCAATCTGATTAATTTGTTTAACTTATTTTTCTGTATATAAAACTTAATTTACAATCCTAAAAAGTCTAAGGAGACAAAGGAGACAAATTACCATATTTGGCAAACAAAGGACACATTTGTGTTATCCAGACATTTTCCTTATCCGGACAAGTGACTGCACCATTTAGTTAGGAAAAACAAGGGTCAAGTATGTGTGTGTGTGTGTGTGTGTGTGTGTGTGTGTATATATATATATATATATATATATATATATATATATATATATATATATATATATATATATATATATATATATATATATATATATATATATATATATATATATATATATATATTATATACAGTGGAAACTCAATACTTGATCTTAAATCGTTACAAATGGCTGTTTCAGTATTGAAAAATTTGATTATTGATACCTATAAATCAGGTAATTCATTCCAATCTTAGCAAAACCTCAAGTTTACAAAAATTTCAGTTTTTTATTTACAATTTTGATTTGTACATACTGTAAGTGAAGGCTGGTGATGGATAACTTAGAAGAGGAGTGGAGAAGAGTGGGGAGGAGGAGGGAGGTTGCAGGAGAATGAGTCATCATCCATAAAAACGTTTTTTGTAACTTTTCTCCTGGTGTGATTCCTGTAAATTCACTCATGGAGTTCTGTGGCTCACTAACACTTGTACTCTCACCAGATTCCTTTCTTTCATCACTAATAAGCCTCTTTGGTGCCATCACAAGTTTCTAAATGAAAAACTACCAACTAAACACAGAAGAATGTTGTTTATCTCAAGCCTGCGGCAGGACTAGGGATGTGCACCACCATCTGGTATACCGCTATTACCAGTAATACGACACCAAAATGGTACAGTGGCGGCTGCGAGAAGGGAGATGACAGAGCTTTGTATATGACCAAATGTGTGGCCATTTGATTACCAGATATTTTCACCACTAATAAGCCTTTGGTGTTAATGTAAGTTTATAAATGAAAGACTATAGATAGAATGCAGGAGAATGTTATTGTGATGACAGTGGCAGCACAAGTCACAACTGGTGGAGGGGGAAAGGGGATAACAGGGAGCCTTTGTTTACAACCACATGTGTGGACGTTCAACTATCAGGTATTTTTTTGAGTATTAAATCGAACTTTTGCGTCCGAGTATTGAAAAGTTTGAGTATTGTGTCTCCACTGTGTGTGTGTGTGTGTGTGTGTGTGTGTGTGTGTGTGTGTGTGTGTGTGTGTATGTGTATATATATATATATATATATATATATATATATATATATATATATATATATATATATATATATATATACAGGCACGCCCTGCTTAATGAAGGTTCACACAAAATTTTGCTACAACGAAGGTTTCATTTTACTACCATCTGCTCGTTTAACGAACACCAAACTCGCTTTAACGAAGTTTTATCCAGGTAATTTTTTCCAAGTTTGAAAGCCCCGTCGTATCACGGAAGCCGACAGGCTTTTGAATACACCAGCGCCTCTCGTGGACAACACGCGCACCACTCACTCCCCCTGTTCAAAACAATAACAGCGTCAGCAGCAGCTCGTCTTCCCTCGCTCAACTTACCACCAAAACGCCCTGCAATGTCGCCTAGCGTTGCTAAGAAGACCAGGAAGTCTCTTACTCTCGAAGTGAAGCTGGATATTATTCACAGACATGAGAGAAGTGAGAAAACTAATAGCATTCCTTGCCACCATCTTGACTCCATCTACTGTCTCTACTATTTTCAAGTCAGCAGACTCTATTAAGAAGGCTGGTGAGACTGTATCTTCCTTGCAAGCTAAAAGAACCACATGAACTAGTGACTACAATGGATAAAATGAAAAGCCTTGTGGAAATGTGGTACATAAGTTTTGTATGTGATACAATGATGCGCCCTTTGTTTACATTCCACAGGTTGCTGGTTAGTGTCGTTCCCGTTTCACTCTCCCTCCCTTCATAAATTTAAGATCATCAGCATTATAAAGTTACGTACATACATACATTAGTGTACATTATAATGACTTAAATTAAACTGCCTAAATAATTAACTTCATAATTTTTACTTTCATTAAACCTTTCACTGTACTATGGTGCACTCTCACTTTGTTTACTCTCAATGGAAGTTCAAGTCAGGGGTTAAACTTGTTGTAATCGATTAGTTTAACGAAGGGTTTTTAGGAACGTAACCCTTCGTTGTTGCCTGTTATATATATATATATATATATATATATATATATATATATATATATATATATATATATATATATATATATATATATATATATAGTATCTGACTAATCTGTTAATGAAACAGATTAGTCAGATACTAACCAATTTTTTAAAAAACGTAATAACATTTTTTTCCTGTGAATCCAAGATTAAAGCATGACCGTGCCGATGAATAAATATATGACAAAATAAATAAGCCAAAAAAGGCCCATGTTTATCTACTCCTGTATACTGGTTGCCACTGTAACTTGTTTTGTGTCTATGATTTACAAAACTTGTAATAAGGTGAAGAGTGGTGACTGCTTGGCTGTGTGGGTCACCAAAGTGACACTCATGATGAAATGTGATCCCTGGCTGGTTGGACTCACAGCCTGCCCAAGTGAAATGCTAGTTATGCATTTCTGTTTGAATCTTGTTGAGTAAGTGAGGATAATGACACTGCCATATAGCATACAGAGAGAGAGAGAGAGAGAGAGAGAGAGATAGAGAGAGAGAGAGAGAGAGAGAGAGAGAGAGAGAGAGAGAGAGAGAGAGAGAGAGAGAGAGAGAGAGAGAGAGAGAGAGAGAGAGAGAGAGAGAGAGAGAGAGAGAGAGAGAGAGAGAGAGAGAGAGAGAGAGAGAGAGGTGCAGATGACAGACAAATACACAAACAAAAACTCCCAATCACATGATTTCTGTCTTCATTTACCAGTCTTTGAAGGACTACAATTTCATTTCTTTCTTCTTTTAACTGAGGATAATTTCAGCATGAAGTGCATTACACTTCCTTCTTCAAGATGAAATAATGAGCAGATTGTGTACTAAGGGCAGTGCAGAAAGTAAACAATGTCAACAACATAGCTGCCTGATCTCTCTCTCTCTCCAGGCAGTCCTTGTTCACATTGCAAACTAGTGAGGGTGGCCATATGGTAAGTTTGCAGCAGGCCAATACTCTATAGCAGAACTGCAAAAAAGTGCAAGCCTGTGAGGTATCAACATTTGGTAGGGTTGCACTTCCCTGATAAGATGCCATGTTTAGGATAAGGGAACACTTTTCTATAGAGAATACACCTTGATTTTTTGCCTCAACAGTGATGTGAAAAAAAATTATGAGGATTTCAGAAATAATTTTGGAAACTCATTAATTTATATAAAAACAGGAGAGAAAGAAAGACAGAGACAGAGGGTAAGGAGGGGGAGCAGCGTTAGAGAAAGAAGGCAAACCCGTGATCTATGGAAAGGTGGCAATAGTATGGAGCTAGTCCACTCTGATCCTGATGATCCCTTGTCTCCCTCCTGTCATTTGTCACCTCAGCAATGTCCTTCAGGCAGTCATTAAATATTTGTTAAGGATGCCACTGGACAACATGCCAAATGGGAAGTTATATTTTTAATTCATCTATTCTTGCTAAGACAAATTTTTATTACTGTACACTTCGTAAATAATAATGATCTCTTTAATTTCAACATTGAGTGTAGAATAAGATGGATTAGATTATCAAAATAAGTTTTTGTATTATTAAAAGAGAATAAAGGAAAATGGAGTGTTTAAGGGTCTCACAGACAAATTGCTCTCAGTAATGGACAATTAGCGGTAACGGACAACCTCTCACCCCCGAAATGTCTGTTATTGCAACGCACCACTGTATATTTGTTCCAGAGGAGTACACTCCATGGGAAGTTACCCCACCGCATCTTGCCCTCCCACCCTCACTTGGGACTGTCGATCAGCTGGAGTGTACAGATATAGCTACCCACATGAGACTGATTGTTCTATTAATCAAAGAGCTCATTGACGACCCTGTAAACATTATCCATTGGATAAATTAAGTCTTAGAGAGAGAGAGAGAGAGAGAGAGAGAGAGAGAGAGAGAGAGAGAGAGAGAGAGAGAGAGAGAGAGAGAGAGAGAGAGAGAGAGAGAGAGAGAGAGAGAGAGAGAGAGAGAGAGAGAGAGAGAGATAAAGGCTGTGCCGCAGAGATTTCTTTACCT
>NC_059294.1:25576971-25634471 GCF_017591435.1 Portunus trituberculatus
ACCATGGCTAAGTAGACCTTAGTACCACAGTTAAAAACAAAGATGCTATCAAAACAACTGATGTTACCTAAGCATCATTTCAATGTCTAAGCAAAGACTGGAGTCAAAACTAGTTGGGAGTGCAAGATCGTTTGTGCCTTTATCTCTATGTAACTACCTCACCACCACCTATATGTTCTATAAAACTCACCACAAAAAGATAAATAACATCAATTTTAGTTCAGGTTTTATTTACTTGGTAAGAATCTGAAGTCTTCTAAATGGATTAAAACTATTTACATTATTTCCAAAGGGGAAAGTTTTGGACCTAAACCAATTCATTATGGGAACAACTTTCTGGAATACATTCTCTTTTAGGACTGTAAGTCCAATGTATTAGGAAAAGATGCATAGCTCTTGCTGTTCTTGTCATGCTGAGCTCCATGTTCTTGATCTTGATCTTGGTGCTAGCATCCTTACCCAACTAGACCTCATCAATGCAATGCTTCTTCTTTTGTTATGTTTAGCATGCTAACAGAAAGACCAACATCAAGATGGGTGCTACCACAACTTGAGCAGCATGGTTGTGTGCTTCAAGATTTACAAACCTTTTACTGTGTTCAGCTTTGCTTAAACAAATCTCATGAAGTTGATATTATAACCAAATCTCCTCCTGTTTATTAGCATAGTGTGTTTAGTGCATTATCTGACATCCTCCTCCCCACCATAACAACAATCCACTCATTAGCTGCCTCACCACAACAACTACCTACCAGCTCACCAAAACACTCGTTCATCACTCACTGCCCACTCGCTCCAGAAATAAATCAATATTTGTTTTTTCTATATTTTTCCATGCAATTTTTCATTTCATAGCAGTAAACATTATTTTTTAGAAGTTTTCTTCTTTTTTGCTGATAATTACGCACCACAGGTATGACCGTCAGAACCCTATTGCTCAGTTTGCGTATTAATAAAGACAATAAATAGGCACTTTAGGGGTAGCGACAATATAACGCATACTTCAGTACTTCACGGGTGCCTTTGGAACATAACTGGGGGTTTAGTGCAACAACAGATTCTCAAGAAGCTACCAAGTGTCATGCCTAGTTTTGGGGCATCATGAAAACCCTGAGAAATTCGGCACCTGGGGTTGAACCCATGGAAGGACATAATATTTGAATTTAAATGTTATTTCAAAATGTTACTGGTCATGTCAAGATGATCAGTAAGGCCTGAATGGATTTTGGTTGGCCTTGACTGCCCCTTCACAATATAAATGCCTGGGTATAAAATTATCCAAGGCAGATTCTATCTTTGTCCAAAACTAACTTATGTAACAAATAAGAATGGCATGAATTGTGACACACATAATCATAGTCATAACACAAGTAATGATAAAACAAAACTTAAAAAACAAGAAGCATATTACCATAAACTCAGTGAAAAAGCTAGTCAATTAAATTTCATTGCCTCTTCCAACATTTTTTCTTTATATGATTAGTTCTAGTCAATTAAATATTCAGACAAATAACTTAAGTTTGTAGAACAATAATGAATCCGACTAATTATGAATGAATATCCATACTTTTTATTTTCTGCAGCATATTTTACAAAGGATATATCTTAAACTTAACTTTCTGAAACTGAGCATACTTTATTTTCATTAGGCAATGTAGTAGTAGTTGTAGTAGTAGTAGTAGTAGTAGTAGTAGTAGTAGTAGTAGTAGTAGTAGTAGTAGTAGTAGTAGTAGTAGTAGTAGTGCTTAATAGGAAAAATCTATGATACTGTATCTAAACTATGTAATCTGTATTCCATGTAAGGGACCTGAGTGTAAATGTAGAAAACTTTAGACTTCATTCATTTCAGTGACTAACAGGCTTGCTATCTTTCAGTATAAAATCTCCATATACAAAAATCATCAAGCTGATATGAGGCCTGTAGAACCAAATATGCAAACTAGCCAATTAAGCTTCTTTTAGTTAGGGGTAGAATGAGAGATGTGTAACCCACTTCAATAATTTGGCATACATCGCCAAGTGAAATTTGACCATGCGGCAAAGATACAGACAGCTCAATACCACGAGGTTTTATGGATGAGTACAAAACTGCAAACATTAAGGGCTCATATCTCAAAACTATGTTTTCGCATGTTTGTCCGTTTGGGTCTGCACACCTCATATTCTCTCTCTCTCTCTCTCTTTCTCTCTTTTAAACAGGTTTTCTTCAGTTCCTTCAAGTAACTCAGTATAAAAATGTTATGTATGTGTTTACATCCAAGTTTTGGCGTAGTGCATCAAATGGGTGCAGGGACTTTACTTTGGTATAAGTGTTATAATAGCAAGTTAGAAACTAGGTTTATAAGACAAAATCAAGCAACTCACTTTCAATACCATAAGAAAGAATTGTTGTATATCTATCAACTAATTCATCTTATGCAATTCATCCCCATTACACATACTATGTGATATCTATATATATATATATATATATATATATATATATATATATATATATATATATATATATATATATATATATATATATATATATATATATATATATATATATATATATATATATATATATATATATATATATATATATATATATATATATATATATATATATATATATATATATATATATATATATATATATATATATATATATATATATATATATATATATATATATATATATATATATATATATATATACATATATATATATATATATATATATATATATATATATATATATATATATATATATATATATATATATATATATGAGGAAAACATAAAGGACAAAAATATAGGGAAATCCCCAAGTATATGTAAGATAAATGAGCAACTTTTAGGCCACTAGGTATGAAAGTTAACAAAGCTTGCAAATTTCCATAAAGTATTTATGTAATTGGAAATGGAACTGAGGGAAGCAATTGAATGGTTGAATTAAATGATTAATAAAAAATCATAACTAACCTGTCAGGTGATGATACTCTTGATAACATGATGGCACAACCTGTACTTTCCTTACAAAACATTTCATGATAATTGGTAATAAATCAAATACTACCATGATGTTGGTAACCATTCATCAGAACTAAGGTTCTTTTTCCCTCTTTACGAGTATAGTTTCTTTCAAACAACTTAAGCATGCATGCATGCATGCACACACAGACACAGACACACACACACTTACAAACAAACACACACACACACACACACACACACACACACACACACACACACACACACAATGGGAACCTAAATCTTTACCAGACAACATAAATGTCTTTAACTTTCATAATACATGTACAGCCAACATGTTCATGTTTTCATCCACTACTAAAAAGTTGCAGCTTTATGGGCTGTTTGAGATTCATCATATAAAACTTTGTATCTAATTTCACTGCTCCATAGCAGGAGTACCATTTCTACTATGAAAATATAAAATTCACAAAGTCTAGATCTCCACCACAGAAATTCTGTACTACTTTGCATGAAAGTTGTTCCATGTAAGATAAGCCCTTAATTCTTCAATATTATATCCACATTCTGCAACTTTATTCCTAGCACTGATGCTACATCATAAACATGGTTCAAGGGTGGTAATCTTTGGTCCACAACGGTGTATGACTATCCTTCAATCTGATATGGGTCATAAATCTTTTTTACTTACATTGAAGCACCTATACATGAAGGCAAATGGATCTGCAGTGTGTGCTCTTATTAACCAGTGAAAGAAAGTAAAAGAATCAATACCAACCAATACCAAATGCTACAGATGACTCAAAAGTGCTGACCCATTGAGGCATACTCCACAATATCAGATATCAAAATTTATTGAAAGAAAAATCCAAATAATTTTGTGTTACTTACCCAAATATGCACTTTGTTTTAATGATTAAATAAACTTAATTTTTTGGAATACTTGCAGCACTGTTCATGTCTTCCCTAGGCATGAAAATATCTATAAAACAAAGCTCCTCCTCCTAAACCAAGCACAACAAAGGCAACACAGAGGGAAATTGGTCGCATTATTAACCTCTTTTTTTCATGCCACAGCTCGTTGGCTCTCTGCCGCTCCTGCATCGCCTTGACCTTGGCTGCTGTTGCCACCTTCTGCTCCATTCGTTTACGCCTTCGGACATCAGCTTCACTACACCTACAAAAGAAGTAAGAAACCGTATGAATATAAGATTTAAAAAACACAACAATATGATGTACAACATGGATCCATTTTATCCTGAAGCAATACTAGGATTCACAATTCTGTGATGTTCATGACCTAAAAGGCAACAAGAAAGAAATTCTTGAACATCGAGAAAGGTTATGGAGCAAGATGGAGATACATAGATACGTAGCATCCTTTGATGCCCTCACTTTTGAGTGATTAATACTTTTTTATAAAGTGGGACCAGATGCCTTCCAATTTTCCAGTAAGTTAACAAGGTATACACAATCATATGTAAATATTTCATGCACAATTAAAAAAAAAAAAAAAAAAAAAAAAAAAATATATATATATATATATATATATATATATATATATATATATATATATATATATATATATATATATATATACAGGCACCTCCCTTTTAACACGTGTTCTCTTACCCCGATTTTGATCTTACACGACTTAAAATTTATTAATATACAGTCTGTTAACACAAAATGTTCGATGTTATGTGAGTTTGATTTTCCCGCCTACTCTGGTTGAATATCCCGCCGCCAGAGCGTGGGAGAGGCGCTCTGACTGACTCCCGCGCTTCCACTCTCTGCCTGTTGTCCTCAGTGTGAAGCTAGCCCTCACAGCGTAAATAAATACAAATATGGTAAGAATATGTTTTATTTGTGTTTCTGTAACCTTCAAATGTATTAATAGTGTGTTTGTTTAGGAATTTTAGTAAAAAAATTCAAAAATAGACGGACTTTCCCGAGGTCCAGGAATGTAACCACAACTATTATCATTATTTCTTATGGAGAAATTATGTTCTGTTACCATGATTTCTGTTAACACGGAACATAACCCTAATGTTAACGGGGAGGTGACTGTGTACATATATATATATATATATATATATATATATATATATATATATATATATATATATATATATATACACAGTAATACTCCGCTTAACGAACAGGATAGAGGGTGTCAAAGTTGTTTGTAGAGCGAAAATTCGTTCAGCGGAAGTAATAGGGGGGGATGCGTTCTGGGCTGGTCCCCAACATACCACATGAGAAAAAAAAAAAAAAAAAATATATATATATATATATATATATATATATATATATATATATATATATATATATATATATATATATACATTTATACGTTTGGCAGCATATTGGGCCAACGGTGTACCACTACTTTTATGATATCATATGAGCCATTGGAAGTTAGAGGAGCTACATACAAATTCTCTCACATTCTCGCATTTATGTTCACAAAATAACATTTCTATTAGCTTTTTACAAACCTTGCCCCAAGAAAGGATTATTTTGTAATGCATAAAGTGAAATCTTACATGGAATACCAAAAAATAAAGCAGAGATGAGATGAGCCACAGACGAAGCGGGAGACTCGCGGCCACTAGGCCGCTTCTTCTTCTTCTTGCGACCCTTTTAGCCTGCATGTTGTCTTTCCCCATGATATTTGTTTCCACTCCTCTATTGCCTGCTATAATGGATATCATATCTTAGTATTCATATACGCTCATGTCATAAGGATAACCTGGACTCCGTGGCAGTGAGTGATAGTGAATTACTAATGAAATACCGCGGTATTTCATTAGTAATTCACTATCGCCTGTGGCTCACCTCATCTCTGCTTTATTTTTTGGAATTCCATGTAAGATTTCACTTGATGCATTACAAAACAATCCTTTCTTGGGGGCAAGGTTTGTAAAAAGATAATAGAAATGTTGTTTTGTGAACATAAATGCATATATAAGACAGTAACCTCAGAGCAACCTGAAAGCAACCTTGTCACCGTCCCTCCAAGCGTTCATGGAAGCCATTTCGCTGCAGGAGGTTGCTCTGAAGTTGTTAAAGAATCTTGGATCCAGCTCCACGAGTGCTAGAGACAGAGGCAGGGAGCCAGCCAATCACAGCGAAGCTGCTGAGTTCGGTCTCTCACCCGGCAAATTCAAACCCAGATAATTCGCTAAAACGGATGTGGTTGTACGTTATGCAGACTTTTGGTCTAACTTTATATAGTACGTTAAACCAGAAATTCGTTAGACGAACGTTAAGCGGAGTATTACTGCATATATATATATATATATATATATATATATATATATATATATATATATATATATATATATATATATATACAGGCAACCCCCGTTTAACGAAGGTTCACACAATGAAATTTCGGTACAACGAAGGTTTAATTTTACTACCATATGCTCATTTAACGAATACCAAACTTGCTTTAACGAAGTTTTATCCAGGTAATTTTTTCCAAGTTTGAAAGCCCTGTCGTATCACGCAAGCCGACAAGCTTTTGAATACACTAGCAGCCGCAAATACTAAGGCCTGCCTCAGGAGAAATCCTGGGCCACCTGTAGAATCAAGATCAAGATCAAGCCTCTCGTGGACAAGACGCTCCACTCAAACCCATAACAGCGTCAGCAGCAGCTCGTCTTCACTTGCTCAACTTACCACCAAAACTCCTTGCAATGTGGCCTAGCATTCCTAAGAAGACCAGGAAGTCTCTTACTCTCGAAGTGAAGCTGGATATTATTCACAGACACGAGAGAAGCAAGAAAACTATAGCATTGCTGGCCACCATCTTGACTCCATCTACTGTCTCTACTATTTTCAAGTCAGCAGACTCTATTAAGAAGGCTGGTGAGACTGTATCTTCCTTGCAAGCTAAAAGAACCACCTGAACTCGTGACTCTACAATGGATAAAATGGAAAGCCTTGTGGAAATGTGGTACATAAGTTTTGTATGCAGTACAATGATGCGCCCTTTGTTTACATTCCACAGGTTGCCAGTTAGTGTCTTTCCCGTTTCACTCTCTCTCCCTTCGTAAATCTAAGATCATCAACATTATAAAGCTACGTACATACATACATTAGTGTACATTATAATGACTTAAATTAAATTTAACTGCCTAAAAGTTAAACTTCATAATTTTTACTTTCATTAAACCTTTCACCGTACTATGATGCACTCTTGCTTTGCTTACTCTCAGTGGAAGTTCAAGTCAGGGGTTAAACTTGTTATAATCGGGTTAACGAAGTTTCGCTTAACGTAAGTGTTTTTAGAACGTAACCCTTGTATATATATATATATATATATATATATATATATATATATATATATATATATATATATATATATATATGTATGTATGTATGTATATATATATATATATATATATATATATATATATATATATATATATATATATATATGTATGTATGTATGTATGTATGTATATATATATATATATATATATATATATATATATATATATATATATATATATATATATATATATATATATATACAGTAAGGTCCCGGGTTACGTCGGTCTCGAGTTACGTCAAACTCGCACTTACGTCAGTCCACTATAAGGCAATTTAAGATTAAAAAAATTGAAAATTTATAAATCGTTTATTGTTATTGTTGGCCACCAGGCGTCACTATAGTCTGACTCAAATATTAAGGCCGCTGAGGGGGGAGACCTAACAGGGATTCCCCGGCTGTGGCGTCGCCAAGCATCGTAGCACATGTTTCGATCTCATTATTAACTTACATCTTAATGAACCGTCATAAAAGTGTATTCCTCTAAATTTCTAATAAGGATGTATAGAGAGCTTTGAATATTGTTTTAGTGTAATGAAGACGATGATTTTGTATAGATACCACAAAATGTAGCACCACTGCTCTCCAGCGTTGCTACTTTTCAATGTTGGACATGGGTGAGGTCAACCTCCCTGACCGCTGATAATCCCCAGGTCAAATCAAGTCACTCCTCCCCTCCCTGTCGCTCAGGATGGAAGGTGAATATCTCGTCCGTGCTACTCGCCATCACAACCTTCATAGTCAAGAGAAATTAATTATTTACAGCGTCAACAAGTTCTGCTTAGAGGATTCTTTTATTATCAATGTGGAGGACACTTCTGACGAAGAACTGTCTGATTAAATAGCTGAGAGAGGATTATGCTTACAGGGTAAAACCTCTATAAAAAAAAAAAAAAAAAAAAAAAAAATAAATAAATAAATAAAATAAAAAAAAAAAAAAAAAAAAAAATGCACCCTAACTCTTACCTCATGGGTGGTGTGGAAAAGAATAAAATAAAACAACAAAAAGATGCATGTCTACTTGTCTATTTTGGAGAGAGAGAGAGAGAGAGAGAGAGAGAGAGAGAGAGAGAGAGAGAGAGAGAGAGAGAGAGAGAGAGAGAGAGAGAGAGAGAGAGAGAGAGAGAGAGAGAGAGAGAGAGAGTGTGTGTGTGTATGCCGCGTCACAGGAGAACCAATACGTAAACAATAAGAACTCCGGAGCCTTCGTCTGGGCCACACGACACTTGCAGCTCACTTGCACTGTCTGCGCCTGTCTGCTGATCCCTATTGCCCTTTTCTATTGCATTTCCTGCTCCGCTGCCCACGCTTCTACTCCCACCACACTGCACTACGCTCCCAGCTGTCCACCCTGGGCGTCACAACATTCGACCTGCCTACCCTCCTGGTGGCCTCAGGCGTCCACCCCTCTGGCAACATGCAGTCCTTCGTTCGGCCCTAATCAACAACAAAAACAAGCTTGTGTTTCATATTCCTACATAGTTGTAAATAATATACCAATATAACAATATAACCTTTTACTTACCTGAATAACCATAAAAAATGATTGGTTGAAAACTTGATAATATGCTTTGAAAGTACAAAAACTCGAGTTATGTACAAAATCGACTTACGTCATGTTTCAAGAACGGAACTCTGGCATAACTCGGGACCTTACTGTATATATATATATATATATATATATATATATATATATATATATATATATATATATATATATATATATACATATATATATATGAGCATGAGTCTTGAGGTATCACAGGGTAAAGATACGTAAAAGCATCCACGGCGTAGAACCAAAGTTTATTTCTCAACAGCGTTTCATCGAGTCTTCCAGCATCATTAGGTTTAGCTATAAAAGATAAAATTAAGTTAAATGACAAATATGTGTCTAAAATATTAACAGAGTAAAAAATTTAAATAATTCAACATTTATAAGAGACTAAATATACTTTTTTTCTATCTACGGTGGGTCATTACTTTTCTGTTGTGGAGCTGTGAGGTGAGTGACAACTTTAAAATATTAATGAAAGCTAATTACCCAAGCAACGTCAAAATTCTCGAATCTTTACTTATTCATAAACAGAAACCAGAACTAAATAACCAAACTACTTCCCACTCTTTAACTATTCTCTAGCTTCATTTGCATCTCATTTGTGGTTTCATAAAAGTTCTTGTCGAGACCTCCCTTTTCCCTTTCCTCTCACTCACCTCACAGCTCCACTACAGAAAGGTAATGACCCACCGTAGATAGAAAAAAAGTATATTTAGTCTCTTATAAATGTTAAATTATTTAATTTTTTTACTGTGTTAATTTTTTAGACACATATCTGTCATTTAACTTAATTTTATCTTTTATAGCTAAACATGATGATGCCGAAAGACTCGGCGAAACGTTGTTGAGAAATAAACTTTGGTCCTACGCCTTGGATGCTTTTACGTATCCTTACCCTATATATATATATATATATATATATATATATATATATATATATATATATATATATATATATATATATATATATATATATAAATACAAAATGTAGATATATAAACAAAGTTTCTAAGGAATTTTTCTCAACACAACTGAAGAAAACTAGTATGTGAAATAAGAAGAAAAAAGTTTTGTTTGAGTTTCCCAACACTTTAACCAAATTCCATGAACATTCACAGAATCTCATAAATAGGCACCAACAAACAACATACTAAAATCTCAAAGCCACTGGCCATCTCACATGCCCAGTAACCCCCCTGAAAATCCCTTGTCCCTGAAACATTGTGGTGGCTGTGATATGTCATGCAGACTTTTTTCAGTGTCCATTACTTTTTCAGTGCCATTTAATACCTCTCTGCACCAGGCGACAGATGCAAGTCTGTCTCATCCAGCTGGCCGATGCTCGATGAATGTTTTGGAAGGAAAGTCAGCTCTGGAAAGCCTGAATGAATGATAGACTGTGGATGGCATGCCATATTCCACAGGTTGATCAATTATTCCAGGGAGTGACTTTTGAGGGAGGTCAAGCCGAGGCCCCAATGAGGTCTCAGTCTTGTCCTGATAATCCTTCAGGAAACATAGGGATAACCTTAGCTTCTTCTAGCGAGGTTAACACTTATACATCAGACAAATTTAAGATGGCATGTAATACATATCAACTTCTGCATTCTTGATTGAAAAAATTAAATAAAAAAAAAAAATAAATAAAAGGTTGGTAAATATTAAGAAGAGGCATGCAGTTCTGTGAGTGTTGTTGTGATGGTAGCTATCTTCTTGATCTTAACTTCACCTAACTAAGTGTAACATATCCTAACCTAACTAAACCTGACCAAAAAGCAGCATCACATAGGTAAGGTTTACTTAGGTAACAATGCTTGTGAGACGATCAAGATAAAAAAATAAATGGTGGTTATCACAATATTCTTATACCAACATTCTACCGTATTTCATGGCTCAAAGGACACATGGACTCCTAATATGCATCCAGTTTTGGCAGACACTAGAGAGAGAGAGAGAGAGAGAGAGAGAGAGAGAGAGAGAGAGAGAGAGAGAGAGAGAGAGAGAGAGAGAGAGAGAGAGAGAGAGAGAGAGAGAGAGAGAGAGAGAGAGAGAGAGAGAGAGAGAGAGAGAGAGAGAATAAATATATAAAAAAAATAATAAATAAATAAATAAAGCAGATTTAAGCCCTGAATATGAAGTGAAGGATTTCACCTGATATTTGAAACATACGTTTAGATCACTATTAGATCCCAATGTTTTGCATTTGAAAACTTTGATATTTGCTAACAATCTACGTATCAATTCTGCTGTGAGATGTAAACATGTACAGTATCTGGCATATGGCGTCGCCATTGACTGAAAGTCTGAGAGGCTACTGGGCTAAAAATCATAATATTTCTTTTTTTTTCTTTATCATAATTTTTTTATTAACATGTATGCAACATAAGAATTTTAAGATAGGTGCAATTCTAATTGTATGGAAGTGTGTCTTACGTCAAAGAGTAAAGGTATCACACTGTAAAGAAAGTAGTGAAGCTTGCCTGTGTCAAGGTCAAGATCACTGATTGGCAAGTGTCTTGTTTTGGTTCATGCAATGTGTAGTGTAAAGTCATTCAGGCAAATTCTTCCTGGCTGGTGTCATTCTAAGTGAATTACCGGAAAGTATGACTTATTATATATTGTTAATTTGAAAAGAAGAGCTTTTTTGTGGTGTAGTACCTATTATTGCTTTGTTTACATGTGTGAAGAAATCTGGGGTTCGATCTTGGAGCATCTGTTTCCATAGATTAACACCAATTACTGTCTCAATTCTGAACCTTGCCCTCATGAAACAGGCTGATTTCCTGACTTTTTTTTTTTTTTTTTTTGAGAAAAGGTGTTCCTTATGAGCCATCAAATACAAAAATTTATTTTCTTTATTACTGTAACAACTTTCCAGAAGTTGATATTCCCTGATATTCTGCAACCTTAATTCTATCTAACAAGTAAGTATGGAGAAAAGTTTAAGGTTATTTCCAGATTATCCAATCCTTCTTGAGTATCACCATGATAGGGTGATAAGGTATTAAGTGTCTTCAAAATTTAAAGGTAATCACCCCTTTATGCAGCCACTTTATATATATATATATAAAAAAAAAAAAAAAAAAAAAAAAAAAAGACTGCCAATCCACAACTATCACTTTTTTCCTCTGCCAACTCTGACAAGAAACAGCCCAATTGTGAGGGTAAACTGTCAATCTGTCTGCTCTACCTCAAGTCTTGCAGCAGCAGTTGAAGTAGAAAGTTGTTACCTTCATATGTATGTATGTATGTATGTATGCATAGTATATATATTTTTTGTTTACACGTTTGTTTCTTTGTAATGTATACTTCCGGTGACTATGAGCTTAGGTGGGACTGAGGCTTTATGCAGGAACACAGTAGTGTGGTGACACACTATATATGATGAGACAAAAGAATTGGTATCTACAGAAGAGGGATGTCATGGAGGAGGCAAGAAATTAGGAGTGACTTGTACTAATATAGATGTGTTGTTATCCAGCATGTTGAGGTTAGAGATTATTTGAAAGGAAAAAGACTGGATGTAATGTGCATAGTAGAAACAACACTAAAAGAGGAGGTCCATGTTAACTTTAAAGATGAGGGATATACAGTCCGCGCCGCAGGTATTGACGCGAAAATTGTGCGCCAATATTCGCGGCGAATTATCGAAGACCCCTTATATACACCCAAGGAAAACGACAATTGTATTGGCGTGCAATCATGAGGTAGAATGGGCGGACGGAGCTTAAGTCCCACAAAGAGAATGAAGGTCTCAGTTGCCCGCTGTGTTTCATGGTGGAAGCATCAATTTTTTTTTCCTACTGTAACTTGCGGTGTTTTTATTTTTTATTTTAAGATAATGCCACAAGGTCCTGAGCTGACAAGGAAGCAAATTGCAGTAATATCATCACTCTGTATATATATATATATATATATATATATATATATATATATATATATATATATATATATATATATATATATATATATAGGGTGTCCGTGAGTTAAGGTACATGAGATATGATAGTTCAAGTGGATCTGATTAAAAAATACTCTATTAACATATGCTGTTTTTTGCTTTATTTAGTTAAAAATTGAAGGAGAAAATAGAGCGGTGACGTGTGTTGCAGGAACAGCTTGGGCAGAATGGAGGAGGATCAGCAGCAGCAGCGCCAGCAGCATTAGGACACCGCTGTGTGTCACTGTAATCTGTAATATCAAGATAATGTGTACAATGCAAACACTCAAGTACCTACAAAAACTATTCAAAGATGAGATTATTATTTTTGTTGGTTTATAATAGAAAAGAATGTAGCCTACATTAAACATAACACAGCGTTATCTTATTACACCGTTTTATTCGTACTTGGCAACTCACCACAGCTGGCCAGTCTCGTAGCGATGAGTTCCCGCGCTTGTAAATTAATGTCAAGGCTCACAAGCCTCCTGTTATGTGTTCCTGCGTCCTTTAATTTTCAAGTCTCAAAAGCCTCTTGTCATGAACGAAATTGAATAATGTTAGAAAACTTAAATAATGTCTTAATTGTGACATTTACAGGATGCGGGAACACATCATGACAAGAGGCTTGTGAGCCCTGAATATTAAAGGACGCAGGAAGACATGACAGGAGGCTTGTGAGCCTTGACATTAATTTACAAGCGCGGGAACTCATCGCGACGAGACTCTGGCCAGCTGTGGTGAATTGCCAAGTACGAATAAAACAGTGTAATAAAATAACGTTGTGTTATGTTTAATGTAGGCTATATTCTTTTCATTTAAAAACAAACAAAAATAATAATCTCATCTTTGGATAATTTTTGAAGGTACTTGGGTGTTTGCATTGTACACATTATCTTGATATTACAGGTTACAGCGACACACGGCGGCGTCCTAATGGTGCTGCTGCTGCTGCTGCTGATCCTCCTCCTCCATTCTGCCCAAGTGGTTCCCGCAACACACGTCACCGCTCTATTTTCTCCTTCAATTTTTAACTAAATAAAGCAAAAAACAGCATATGTTAATAGAGTATTTTTTAATCAGATCCACTTGAACTATCATATCCCTGCGTATGTACCTTAACTCGCGGGACACCCTGTGTGTGTGTGTGTGTGTGTGTGTGTATATATATATATATATATATATATATATATATATATATATATATATATATATATATATATATATATACACACACACACACAAACAGGCAACCCCCACTTAACGAAGAGGTTACGTTCCTAAAAATCCTTCGTTAAGCAAACCTATTATAACAAGTTTAACCCCTGACTTGAATTTCCATCGAGTAAACAAAGTGAGAGTGCATCATAGTACAGTGAAAGGTTTAATGAAAGTAAAAATTATGAAGTTAAACATTTAAGCAGTTGTATTTAAGTCATTATAATGTACATTAATGTATGTATGTACGTAACTTTATAATGATGATGATCTTAAATTTATGAAGGGAGGGAGAGTGAAACAGGAAAGACACTAACTGGCAACCTGTGGAATGTAAACAAAGGGCACATCATTGTATCACATACAAAACTTATGTACCACATTTCCACAAGGCTTTCCATTTTATCCATTGTAGAGTCACGAGTTCAGGTGGTTCTTTTTAGGTTGCAAGGAAGATATGGTCTCACCAGCCTTCTTAACCCCTTTGCGCCGGATGTTAAAAAAGCCCGCCTGTATGATATACGGGTGGTAGTGCCGTGCGCCCGAGCGTGGGAAACTCGTGCAAGCTTGTCATACTTGTCGTCTTTGTATATTATGCTGCTATTTTTTAGTCACTATATCGCCTTCGAAGACGAAAGTGGATGCTTCTCTCTCGGAGAGAGAGAGAGAGAGAGAGAGAGAGAGAGAGAGAGAGAGAGAGAGAGAGAGAGAGAGAGAGAGAGAGAGAGAGAGAGAGAGAGAGAGAGAGAGTGACATTTGCTAATATTTTAGACACAAGCGGACGCATGTAGCTTATCTTCGAGAGGAAGAGGAGGGAGGGAGAGGGGAGGGAGAGGAGAGAGAGAGAGAGAGAGAGAGAGAGAGAGAGAGAGAGAGAGAGAGAGAGAGAGAGAGAGAGAGAGAGAGAGAGAGAGAGATATTAGAAAATTTGTTGTTTTGTATTTGTGTGTGTGTGTGTGTGTGTGTGTGTGTGTGTGTGTGTGTGTTTTCACGAATGTTACAAGGCGGGATGCATGTAACTTATCTTCGAGAGGAGAGGGGAGGAGGAAGGAGATGGGGAGGAGGAAAGGGAGATGGGGAGGGGGAGGAGGAGGGAGGAGGGAGATGGGAGAGAGAGAGAGAGAGAGAGAGAGAGAGAGAGAGAGAGAGAGAGAGAGAGAGAGAGAGAGAGAGAGAGAGAGAGAGAGAGAGAGAGTGAGAGTGAGAGAGATGGGAACAGTCTATGCCATTGGGTAATTTTAGACACAAGGCGGGATGCATGTAGCTTATCTTTAGTGATTGGTGGAGACAAGGATGGTGGGAGGAGCACCTAGGATTTCAAGGACAGCATACGGCGTGTGTAGTTGGTATCCAACACACTATACGGGACAACTGAACTGAAGAAAGCTCAGAAAAGAAATATGACGCCTACATAGGCGTCACCGTATTGAAGGGGTTAATAGAGTCTGCTGACTTGAAAATGGTAGAGACAGTAGTTGGAGTCAAGATGGTGGTGAGCAATGCTATTAGATTTCTTGCCTCTCTTGTGTCTGTGAATAATATCCAGCTTCACTTCGAGAGAAGAGACTTCCTGGTCTTCTTAGCAACGCTAGGCAACATTGCAGGGCGTTTTGGTGGTAAGTTGAGCGAGGGAAGACGAGCTGCTGCTGACGCTGTTATTGTCTTGAACAGGGGAAGTGAGTGGTGCGCGTGTTGTCCACGAGAGGCGCTGGTGCATTCAAAAGCCTGTCGGCTTGCGTGATACGGCGGTGCTTTCAAACTTGGAAAAAGTTACCTGGATAAAACTTCGTTAAAGCGAGTTTGGTGTTCGTTAAACGAGCAGATGGTAGTAAAATGAAACTTCGTTGTAGTAAAATTTCGTTGTGTGAACCTTCGTTAAGTGGGGGTTGCCTGTATATATACATATATATATATATATATATATATATATATATATATATATATATATATATATATATATATATATATATATATATATATATATTGTGAGGGGCACTGCCTTGTTTCCCCTTTAATTTATTATTTTATTATATGCTTATAGTATGGCGGCCCCAAGCGCGGGCTGTCGCTGTTCCGCTGTGCGCCAACCACCTCTCTTTGTTTCCACCATCTTGTTGTGCCTGCGAGCATCGCCTCAGTACCAAGTGAGCCTTCAGCGGAGATAGACACCACTCTCGTCGGTCTGGCACAGTGAGAGAGACGCGTGTTGGCTGGGCTTTTCGAAGTATTCATTAGTCATCGGTCTGGGAGTTGTGCCCTCCTGTTGAGTAGCTGGCTTGCTACTGGGTAGACCGTGACTGTTAGAGCAACGGGCTTGTTGCTCTAGGAGAGGTGTAGTAAGTTTGGCTGCATTTCTCTTGCGTTCGTCCACTCGGGTGTGGCGACGCGGAGGGACGCGTTGGTGTTTCGTCCGTTGTTGCTGGTGGTGGTTGTAGTCACCAGTGTGTTTTGGTGGGCGGCTGTGTGCCCCCATCATCTGTTGTGTAGTATCAGTAGTATACTGCTTATAGTAGTACCAAGTGAGCCTTCAGCGGAGATAGACACCACTCTCGTCGGTCTGGCACAGTGAGAGAGAGGTGTGTTGGCTGGGCTTTTCGAAGTACTCATTAGTCATCGGTCTGGGAGTTGTGCCCTCCCTTGAGTAGCTGGCTTGTTACTCGGTAGACCGTGACTGTTAGAGCAACGGGCTTGTTGCTCTAGGAGAGGTGTGTAAGTTTGGCTGCATTTCTCGTGCGTTCGTCCACTCGGGTGTGGCGACGCGGAGGGACGCGTTATTGTTTCGTCCCGTTGTTGCTGTTGGTGGCTGTAGTCACCAGTGGGGTTTGGTGGGCGGCTGTGTGCCCCCACCATCTGTATAGTTTCAGTATTGTAGTGGTTGTAGCCACGCACGCTATTGAAAGCTGAGAGGCTTCATGCTGTAGGCCAGTGGGGCGTAGATCTCGTCCGTTAGACTTGTCTGTGACGAGTATCTGGACTCTGTTTATGGCTGTTGTCACCCGTAGGTGGTGTCTGGTCTTGTGTGTACATCACCGGATGTGCTGTACACATCATATATTGTAGTAGTCGTAGGCTACGGGTGTCAGTCTGACAGGTGTTAGGAAGCACTTGTCGTAGTAGGATAGTATAGTAATATATACACTGCGCATGTTGTCCCAGTCTGTGATTCATCACCGTCTGCGGACAAGGCGTGCGGAGAGGCATTAATACTTCATAGAGAAGTGGGTGGAATTGTCCTTGTGGGCGGTTTCTCTAAGGGGTATTAAGGCCTCACCCTGTTACACATAACATCTACCATTTATAAATTCTACTTGGTTGGGTACAGGAGGAGAAGGAGTTGCTGAGGAGATTCCCTTACAGTGGGGGAAATTAAACACTGTTGGCGACCTTGAAAGAACCTGAGGGTTACGGCGGCTGTGAGTTATAGTAGTGGGGACTCTGTGGAGTTTTACATTCCCCACGGTACTGACCGTAACAAAGTTGGCGATTTTGCCAGAATAACACTCTAGTGAGCTGTAGCAGTTAACCGCAGCCACGTAACAATATATATATATATATATATATATATATATATATATATATATATATATATATATATATATATATATATATATATATATATATATATATATATATATATATATATATATATATATATATATATATATATATATATATATATATATATATATATATATATATATATATATATATATATATATATATATATATATATATATATATATATATATATATATATATATATATATATATATATATATATTCTGGTCTAGCAGTGAAAGTGGTCTAGTTGTTTGTTTACATTTCTCTGGGACTGTCACGCTCCAAGGCAGAACTTCCAAGCAGCAACTGGCCAAGATGAGCTGCTCTGTTATTTATGAGTGGACAAAGCTGTTTGAAGAGTTTCTCATGGAAAGTAATAAAGGCCAAAAATAGCAACGAAAAAAATAATGACTTGCTGGGGGTGAAGGGGCCACCATGTTTGTTTACAGTTGACAAACGCAACAAAGGCAGAAGCGAGCTTGTGTGTGACGACGAGCGGCAATAAAAGTTGATGGAAAAGTGTTAGTGTGACGCCGCCTTTACTGTTGTGTGTACATCCCACCACCCCTTGTACTGCTTAGGTGCCAGTTTTTGTTCCAGATTATACATTTAATGTGCTTTCCTTCATTGTTTTCTTACTCATTTGGGTTATGTGCAAGTTTTTTCTCAATTTATAAGGGATCGGAAGAAGAAATTCTGCATATCCGGATATTTCTCATATCCGCCAGGGCCTTGGCTGCTATAATGTGGATACGCGGGCAATTACTGTATAGCCCCTTTCTTAATAAATTGCAAAGGGGTCAGATAGCCCACATTCCATATAAAACAATAAAATCACAAAGCAACAACCCTAAGTGGATGGCAGATAGATTATAACAATGCATAGGACAGAAGGGGAATACAGTGGTACCTCGACATACGATTTTAATTAGTTCCGTGATGATCGTCGTATATAAAAAAAATTGTATATCAAATCAACTTTTCTCATAGAAATTAATAGAAATACAATTAATTCGTTCTTGTGATATTAATTTACCCCCGCCCCGCCAAAAAAAAAAAAAAAATAAAATAAATAAATAAATAAATAAAATAAATAAATAAATAAATAAAAAAATAAAAAAATAAATAAAAAAATAAAAATAAATAAATAACATGCTTTAAATACCAACCAAATATAGATTTAATATAAGATAAATACAATGTCTATTGTATGCATGATATAAATTAACTATACTACTCAAAATAACAAATTAACCCGCAAAACTCGTGACACATCGATACACGTTCATCACGCAAGGCACGGGGCACGTAGATAGATGCCTAGACTTTTAACGGTTATATTTTGGTTATTTTCTTCCCGTTTTCTTTGCTTGTGAGCTGGCAACACTCATTAGGCGTAAACATATGCTCTACGTCACTGTGTCACCAATGATAAATGGTAGGAGCGATTTACAGTGATTTCACTGTGTCTGATTCAGCAACCTCTCCTGTGCACCTTCTATACCTTGGGTCTCTCACCATGTTACGGGGAGACAACTTTTGAATGAGAGTGGTAACAGAATAGGAGAGAGAGAGAGAGAGAGAGAGAGAGAGAGAGAGAGAGAGAGAGAGAGAGAGAGAGAGAGAGAGAGAGAGAGAGAGAGAGAGAGAGAGGGGATAGCCAAGGCCGCTAAACCCGATCGGACGCAAGGCCACGTAAACCGATGATACTACCTCATTCAACCTGTGATATTTTTGTAACCATGACATCTAGACTTCTGATTTTTTTGCACTGCAAAGAGGAAGAGTTGCTTGTGGGCAAAAAAACATTTGTACTCACTCGTTTATTGAATTTGTAAGTGTAATCAGTATGTGAATACAGTAAGGTCCCGGGTTACGTTGGTCTCGAGTTACGTCAAACTTGTAGTTACGTCAGTTCACTATAAGGCAATTTAAGATAAAAAAAATTGAAAATTTGTCGTAAAATGCGGGATTTATTGTTATTGTTGGCCGCCAGGCGTCACTAGTGTTTACCCGCCACACCGCCCGCCTTACACTTGAATACAATAACACCCTGCCTAAGTTCCACCACACCATTGCCCCTGGCAAGAGTGTTATCCTACTTCTGCGTTTACTGACTCAAGTTCTTAGTATCTTGCTCAATGGCACCAAAGAGAAAACTCCTTATTGACCGCAGGTGATGCTATGAAAAGCCCGTTACCATGACAACGGAGAGGTTGACGACCTTGAGGGCTCGCGCACCCACCATCACAACAATAACAACTCCGGAGCCTTCACCTGGGCCACACGACACTCGCAGCTCACTTGCACCGTCTGCTGATCTCTATTGCCCTTTCCTGTTGCATTTCTTGCTCCGCTGCCCACGCTTCTACTCCCACCACACTGCACTACGCTCCCAGCTGTCCGCCCTGGGTGTCACAACATTCGACCTGCCCACCCTCCTGGTGGCCTCAGGCATCCACCCCTCAGCAACCTGCAGTCCTTCGCCTTCGCGGCCCTAATCAACAACAAAAACAAGCTTGTGTTTCATATTCCTACATAGTTGTAAATAATATAACAATATAACAATATAATCTTTTACTTACCTGAATGACCATAAACAATGATTGGTTGAAAACTCGATAATATGCTTTGAAATGTACGGAAACTCAAGTTACGTACAATATCAACTTACGTCATGTTTCAGGAACGTAACTGACGTAAACCGAGACCTTACTGTACAGGCTATTTTGTGTGTTTCTCACCAAACTTTTACTTTGGGGTCTTGAGTTCACAAAACTTAATAAAAAATACACACTGCCGAGGAGCACAGACACATGCATGCACAAAGGATGAACGATACAAAACGCGGGCTGAATGTTCAGGTGGACACGGGTAGCCGAGCGATCGCTGCGCCACCTACCAATAGCTAATCGTATCTCAAAAATATCGTCATATTTCAAGGCGTAAATCATATAAAATTTTTCGTCGTATATAAAAAAATTGTATGTTAGGGTGATCGTATGTTGAAGTACCACTGTATAAATAAGAGACTAAAGGCAGGAGATGAGGTTTTAAGCCCATTATACAATGAACTAGTAAAAATAGTTAAAAGGTTAATGAGGAAAGGTATAAAGTGAATATGAGTTGAGGGTAGCCAGCCAAGCAAAGACAGACCCCAAGGAATTTTTTCAATAATATAAGATGAAAAGCCGAAAAGAAATAGGTCCTTTAAGGGCAACACATGGGGAGATGGTTAGTTCTGAGGAAGAGATTAGTAAAATTGTGAACAAGTATTTTTACTGTTTTCACCCAAGAGAACACACAGGAAATCCCAGATAGGAAATAGATTTTTAGGGCAGAGGATAGTGAAAAGCTGACAGATGTTCATATAACTAAGGAGACAGTGGAACAGGAGATATTATAGATAAACTAAAGAAATTCAAGTCACCAGGACCTGTGAAATATACCTAAGGGTACTTAAGGAGTGCAAGGAGGTCATCAGTGAGCCATTAGCAGTGCTTTTTTAGGATGTCACTGGAGTCAGGTGAGGTATCGATAATGTGGAGAGAAGCTAATGTTGTTCCCATATTTAAGAAAAGAGATAAAACCCTAACATCTAATTACAGGTCTGTCTGCTTAACTTCAATTGTGGGTAAATTAATGGAATTAATAATAGCAAAAAACATTAGGGAACACCTAGACAAACCTGGCTTGATAAATCACTCACATCATGGCTTTACGAAGGGAAAGATGTGCCTTGCAGACTTGTTGAGTTTTATAGTAAGGTTTATGAGGCAGCAGATAATGGTAATAATTATGATATTCTATATTTAGATTTCAGTAAAGCCTTTGACAAGGTACCTCATCAGAGACTCTTAAAAAAGGTTAGAGCTTATAGGATAGAGAGTAGAATATTAGGCTGGATTAAAGCATGGTTAGGTGATAGGCAACAGGAGATAGTAATTAATGGATCTAATTTCTAGAGGGGTGAAGTAATTAGTGGGGTACCACAGGATTTAATTTTAGGGCCATTATTATTTTCAATATATATTAATGACTTGGATAGTGGAATTAGCAGTGACATTAGAAAATTTGCAGACAACACGAAGATAGGTAGATTGATTAAGTCAGATTTGAATGCCACTGCCTTGCAGGTGGATTTGGATAAGATGACAGAATAGACAGATAAATGGCAAATGCAGTTCAATATTAAAAAGTGCAGGGTAGTGAGCTTAGGTTGAGATAATCCACACAATAGGTCAATAGGTACACAATAAATAATGAGGCACTAGGAAGTTCCAAGTATGAGAAAGATTTAGGAGTCATAGTTAGCTCTGATCTCAGTCAAAAGGAAACAATGTATTGAGGCCAGAAATAAGGCGAATAGGGTACTAGGATTCATTCTTAGAAGTGTTAAAAGCTAAAGTCCTGAAGTAATACTAAAATTGTACTTGGAGCTGGTCAGGCCACATCTGGACTATGCAGTACAATTCTGGTCCCCACATTATAGAAAGGATATAACTCTGTTGGAGTCAGTGTACAGGAGGATGTCTAAAAAGATATAGGGGATGAGGGATATTCCCTATGAAGGAAGACTGAAGAAACTCAATCTGCATTCCTTAGAGAGACGTAAGTTAAGAAGAGACCTGATAGAAGTATCTAAGTGGTATAAAGGTTTTAACAAAGGAGACACAACAAAGTTCTTAGGATCAGTAGTGGGAACAGAACCAAAAATAATGGGTTTAAACTTGAAAAATTCTGGTTTAGCAGAGAAATAGGAAGAAACTGGTTTTCAAACAGAGTGATTGATGAGTGGAACGGACTCAGTGGTCATGTAGTCAGGGCTGAGTCAATAAGGAGCTTTAAAAGAAGATTAGATGATAGATGAAATTAGGTAGCTTTAATCATACAGGGACTGCCATGTGTAGGCCTAGCGGCCTCTTGCAGCTTCCCTCTTTTCTTTTGTTCAAAGTAGAGGTGCCTCTGCCATTTTGCCTCTTCCAGTTGGAGGGAACCTGAGCAGATACTATGCTGATTTTCCCTGGAATGATTATTGTTTCCGTGTCTGAGACCCATCTCTGTGTGCTGAACGCATAACAAAGGTGGTGGTGTCTGGCATGGAGGTATACATTCCTCACTCTTTTTCTCAACCTAATCCTTCTAAACCTTGTATTAATAGTCTGTTCTCGTGCTATACATGATACAGAGGTTGCCCACAAAAGGTACTTGAGCCTTCCATCTCCTAAATCTCACCCACTGTCTCTGTCCGAATCATGCCAAGTCTGTTCTTCAACTTGCCAAACACTCCTTCATAAATAGAAGATGTCAAAATCTTTCAAACTCCAACACCCCTAAAGACTTCTGGCATCTTGCCAAAAACATCTTCAGCAACTTTACTACTTCATCTTTCCCTCCTTTATTTCATCCTGATGGCACCACTGCCATCTCTTGTCTCTAAAGCTGAACTCTTCTCTCAAACCTTTGCTAACAACTCCACCTTGGATGATTCTGGGCTTGTCACTCCCTCTCAGAGAGCTCCTCCCTCTGACTATTTCATACCTACAATCAAAGTTCTTTGTAATGCTGTTTTTCATACCCTCGCTGGCGTAAACCCTCGGAAGGCTTATGGACCTGATGGGATCCCTCCTATCATTCTCAAAAATTGTACTTCTGTGCTTGCACTTTGCCTGGCCAAACTCTCAGCTATGTCTATCAACTTCTACTTTTCCTTCTTGCTGGAAGTTTGCCTACATTCAGCCTGTTCCTAAAAAGGGTAACCATCTTAATACCTCAAACTACTGTCTTATAGCTTTAATCTTTAATCTTGTTAAAAACTTTTTAATCTATCCTAAATAGGAAGATTCTTAAACATGTCACTTCACAATCTTCTATCTGATCGCCAGTAAGGTTTTCGTCAAGGCTGCTCTACTGATGATGATCTGGCTTTCCTTACTTTCTTGGTCATCCTCTTTTTGATATTTCAGTGAAACTTTTGCTGTCACAGTAGACATATCAAAAGCTTTTGACAGAGTCTGGCACAAAGCTTTGATTTACAAACTGCCCTCCTACCGTTTCTAGCCTTCTCCCTGCAACTTTAACTCAAGTTTCCTTTCCAGCCGTTCTATTGCAGCTGTGGTAGACGGATACTGTTCTTCTCCTAAATCTATTAATAGTGGTGTTCCTCAGGGTTCTATCCTGTCACCCACTCTTTCTATTATTCATTAATGATCTTAACCAAACTTCTTGCCCTATCCACTCCTACGCTGATGATATCAGCCTACATCTTCCAACATCTGTATCTAGCTCAAAGCTTAGGACATCATGATCACTTCTCCCCAAGGGACATTTATGTTCAATTTCCTCTTTTAGAGAGATGCCCCTGGTAAATACCAAATCCAACCTTGCTACAACATCTTGTACCCTGCACCTTGTTGGTGATCTCACCCACTGTGTCATCAAGTTATTTGTTGCTACTTTTAACAATTCCTCTGCCCACTCACCAACGTTCACCACTTTGTAGTCTTCCCACACTATTTCTTTACAATTAAAGTCTCCGACTATCATCACTCTATCCTTTCTGATGAGTTCTTGCTTCATTCTGTCTAGAGTATTTCGAGTATTTCTCATCACCATTTGGTACTGTTCATATTCCCAAGCATTGGTTCTGGGTGGTATGTATACTGTTATAATATTAATGTCCCTCTTGCCATCTGTTATAAGCATACTTATCACTTCCTCATTTCTCTTACTATAGTTCACCTCCTTCACTATCAGATCTTCCTTAGTAAGAACCATTATACCACCACCTCCTTTATTTTTTCTATCATTTCTCCATACTTTGTAGTGTTTTACAACAAACCAGTCTAGCTTTTTTTCGGGCCTTAGCTTTGTTTCCACTATACACATTATGTCCGGTTCGTTATTTCGTGTGTGTGTGTGTGTGTGTGTGTGTGTGTGTGTGTGTGTGTGTGTGTGTGTGTGTGTGTGTGTGTGTGTGTGTGTGTGTGCATTTACAGACAAACCCCGCTTAACGAAGGTTCACACAATGAAATTTCGCTACAACGAAGGTTTCATTTTACTACCATCTCCTTGTTTAACGAACACCAACACGCTTTAACAAAGTTTTATCCAGGTATTTTTATCCAAATTTGAAAGCCCCGCCATATCACGCAAGCCAACAGGCTTTTGAATATACCAGCGCCTCTTGTGGACAAAACGGGCGCCACTCACTCCCCCTAGTTCAAAACAATAACAGCATCAGCAGCAGCTTGTCTTCCCTCGCTCAACATGCCACCAATACGCCCTGCAATTTCGCCTCGCGTTGCTAAGAAGACCAGGAAGTCTCTTACTCTCGAAGTGAAGCTGGATATTATTTACAGACACGAGAGAGGTGAGAAAACTAATAGCACTGCTCGCAACCATCTTGACTCCATCTACTGTCTTCTACTATTTTCAAGTCAGCAGACTCTATTAACCCCTTCGCGCCGTGTGTTAAAAAAGCCCGCCTGTATGATATACGGGTGGCAGTGCCGCGCGCCTGAGCGCGGGAAACTCGTGCAAGCTTGTCATACTTGTCGTCTTTGTGTATTATGCTGCTATCTTTTAGTCACTATATCGCCTTCGAAGAGGAAAGTGGACGCTTCTCTCTAGAGAGAGAGAGAGAGAGAGAGGAAAGTGAGAGAGAGAGAGAGAGAGAGAGAGAGAGAGAGAGAGAGAGAGAGAGAGAGAGAGAGAGAGAGAGAGAGAGAGAGAGAGAGAGAGAGTGACATTTGCTAATATTTTAGACACAAGCGGACGCATGTAGCTTATCTTCGAGAGGAAGAGGGAGGAGGGAAGAGAGGAGAGAGAGAGAGAGAGAGAGAGAGAGAGAGAGAGAGAGAGAGAGAGAGAGAGAGAGAGAGAGAGAGAGAGAGAGAGAGAGAGAGAGAGAGAGAGAGTTGTTTTGTTTTGTGTGTGTGTGTGTGTGTGTGTGTATTTACCTAGTTGTAGTTTTATAGGGCCTGGGCTTTATGCTCGTGTGGCCCCGTCTCCATATCTACACTTATCCAATCTTACTTTAAAAGTGTGCACACTCGTTGCAGACACTACTTCTTCATCTAAACTGTTCCACGTCTCAATACATCTCTGCGGGAAACTATATTTTTTAATATCTCTCAGACATCTTCCCTTTCTCAGCTTTTTACTATGCGATCTTGTGCTTCGGATGTCATATTCTTCTCTCAGGATCAGTTTCTCATTGTGTGTGTGTGTGTGTGTGTGTGTGTGTGTGTGTTTTCATGAATGTTACAAGGTGGGACGCATGTAACTTATCTTTCGAGAGGGAGAGGGAGGAGGAAAGAAGGAGAGAGAGGAGAGAGAGAGAGAGAGAGAGAGAGAGAGAGAGAGAGAGAGAGAGAGAGAGAGAGAGAGAGAGAGAGAGAGAGAGAGAGAGAGAGAGAGAGAGAGAGAGAGAGAGAGAGAGAGGTGGGAACAGTCTATGCCATTGTGTAATTTTAGACACAAGGCGGGACGCATGTAGCTTATCTTTAGTGATTGGTGGAGACAAGGATGGTGGGAGGAGCACTAGGATTTCAAAGATAGCATACGGCATGTGTAGTTGGTATCCAACACACTATACGGGACAACTGAACTGAAGAAAGCTCAGAAAAGAAATATGACGTCTACGTAGGCATCACCGTATATGCTACTGGGGCTTCATGACGCCTACATAGGCGTCACCGTATTGAAGGGGTTAAGAAGGCTGGTGAGACCGTATCTTCCTTGCAAGCTAAAAGAACCACCTGAACTTGTGACTCTACAATGGATAAAATGGAAAGCCTTGTGGAAATGTGTTACATAAGTTTTGTATGTGATACAATGATGCGCCCTTTGTTTACATTCCACAGGTTGCCAGTTAGTGTCTTTCCCATTTCACTCTCCCTTCATAAATTTAAGATCAACATTATGAAGTTACTTACATATATCAGTGTACATTATAATGACTTAGTCTTAAATTAAACTGCTTAAATGTTTAACTTCATAATTTTTACTTTCATTAAACCTTTTACTGTACAGGCAACCCCCGCTTAACGAAGGTTCACACAACGAAATTTCACTACAACGAATGTTTCCTTTTACTACCATCTACTTGATTAACGAACACCAAACTTGCTTTAACGAAATTTTATCCAGGTAATTTTTTCCAAGTTTGAAAGTCCCTCTGCATCATGCAAGCCGACAGGTTTTTGAATACACTAGTGCCTCTCGTGGACAAGATGCACACCACTCACTCCCCCTAGTTCAAAACAATAACAGCATCTGCAGCAGGTCATCTTCCCTCGCTCAATATACTACCAAAACATCCTGCAATGTCGCCTAGCGTTGCTAAGAAGACCAGGAAGTCTCTTACTGTCCAAGTGAAGCTGGATATTATTCACAGACACAAGAGGCGAGAAAACTAACAGCATTGCTTCCCACCATGGCTTGACTCCATCTACTGTCTCTACTATTTTCAAGTCAGCAGACTCTATTAAGAAGGCTGGTGAGACTATATCTTCCTTGCAAGCTAAAAGAACCACCTGAACTCATGACTCTGCAATGGATAAAATGGAAAGCCTTGTGGAAATGTGGTAAATAAGTTTTGTATGCGGTACAATGTTGCACCCTTTGTTTACATTCCACAGGTTGCCAGCTAGTGTCTTTCCCGCTCCACTCTCCCTCCCTTCATAAAATTAAGATCATCAGCATTACAAAGTTACTTACATACATGCATTAGTGTACATTACAATGATTTAGTTTTAAATTAAACTGCTTAAATGTTTAACTTTACAATTTTTACTTCATTAAACCTTTTACTGTACTATGATACACTCTTGCTTTAAACTTGATATAATTGGTTCGCTTAAGGGGGCGTCTGGTTTAGAGACAAAAAAAAAAAAATAATAATAAATAAATAAATAAATAAATAAAGATATAAAGAAAAAAAAAAAAAAAAAAAAAAAATAAATAAAATAAAATAAAAAATAATGTTTTTTTTTGTGTAAAAAAATGTGGTAGGTATACACGTTAGCTATTATTTGCACTGGTTTCATTTACATCAGCAGAATAATTTTTCCCCTCAAAAACTACGGAAAAAAGGCAAAAATCTTAACTTTATTTGGTGGACATGATATGGCAACACTGAAAGTCTATGGGTGGCATCAACCGAGGCACCAGTGAGACTCAGTAGGGGGAAAGGTATCAGAGAGAGAGGTTGTTGCTGCGTCTCTCGCTATCTGCCCTTCACTCTGCTAAACAGCACGTAATGTATTTACTGCATCCTGCTTTTCACCTACTGCCAACCATGGGGCAGGTGTCTAAGAGGAATAAGCAGAGGAAGGACGCCTGGAATATGAGTATGGAAACTCAAAGAATAAAAAGAGTGTGTTTAACCTGACACCTCAAATGCTCCAGTACACATCCTTGCGTCACCCAACACCACCACCCTCACCACTGCCACACGCCACACCACAGCCCACCACATCTTACGCAGAACAAAGACAAGGAAGTGAAGAAGAAAAGACCTCATTACTCACAATTAGAGAAGCTCTTCTACAAAATATTGAGAAAGGAAATGAAGATGTGGAAAGTGACGACGAGCTTGTCATGCTGACGAAAAGGAGGCTGAAAAATCTTCTTTCCTCTTGTTAATCATGCCCAGATACTGCCTTTGACTACAGTTTGGAGCCTGATGTATATGAGAACACCATAACTATGCACTGCACAACATGCAACTTCCACAACACATTACAACCAGAAAAAGTGAGAGCTGGGCGTCGGAAGACAAGCATCTTCAGGACCAACATATCATTGACAGGAGGGGACTAGGAGCCTCATATACATCTAATTGTATTATGAAATTGTAGATAATAAAAAAGAACATATAGTAAACCTGAAAAAAAAACTTCCTAGTATGTTGTAACAGGATTGAGATCGATCAATAAACTTTATCGGCCCGTATCTCAAAACATAAGTTATTCCCCTTCTAAAATCTATTTTGAAGCCAATTCTAGCTTGATTTAAATTAAACAAAAACTAAAAAGGAGAGGAATACTTTTTTTTTCAATTCACATTGTTTTTTTTTCTGTATGTGACCTGTAATTTTGTATTAATATTTTTTGGTCATAAAAACAAAAACAAAACAAAAATGAAAGATAATATCAAGAATCTAATGATGTAGAAACGTTTCATATTATAATGTGTGTTTGCCACAGGAAAATGAAGGTTATGGAGCAAATAATAACACCAAAATGACACTCATAATTTTCAGTTGAAATTGTAATTGCATGGCGGGGTTGGGGACTAGAATGGGTATGAATGTTTAATATTGATATACATGTTCCCAATACTTCACAATATAAAAATCAGTGTTTCAGGCATATTTACCGGAGATATGACAACACCAATCTAAACCAGACGCTCCCCTTAACAAAAATTCACTTAACGAACGTTTTTTAACCCCTTCAATACGGTGACGCCTATGTAGGCGTCATGAAGCCCCAGTAGCATATACGGTGACGCCTACCTAGGCATCATATTTCTTTTCTGAGCTTTCTTCAGTTCAATTGTCCCGTATAGTGTGTTGGATACCAACTACACACGCCGTATGCTATCTTTGAAATCCTAGTGCTCCTCCCACCATCCTTGTCTCCACCAATCACTAAAGATAAGCTACATGCGTCCCACCTTGTGTCTAAAATTACCCAATGGTATAGACTGTTCCCATCTCTCTCTCTCTCTCTCTCTCTCTCTCTCTCTCTCTCTCTCCTCCCCATCTCCCTTCCCTCCATCCCCCTCTCCCTCTCGAAAGATAAGTTACATGCGTCCCTCCTTGTAACATTCGTGAAAACACACACACACACACACACACACACACACACAGACACACACACACACACATTCATACACACACACACACACACCAGTGGGAATCTATAAGATGGGAGATGGAGTAGAACTAGAAAAAGTAAAAAAGGAAAAGGACTTGGGAGTGACAATGGAAGAAAATAATCAACCGGTAAGCCATATTGATAGAATTTTCAGAGAGACGTATAATTTGCTAAGGAATATTGGAGTAGCATTTCACTATATGGACAAGGAAATGATGAAGAAATTGATAAGTACTAAAATAAGACCTAGATTGGAATATGCAGGAGTTGTGTGGACTCCCCATAAAAGAAACACATAAGAAAATTAGAGACTACAAAAATGGCTACAAGAATGGTTCCAGAATTTAAAGGGATGGCATATGAGGAGAGACTAAAGGCAATGGATCTACCAACCTTGGAGCAGAGAAGAGAGAGAGGGATCTGATACAAGTTTATAAATTGATTAACGGAATGGATGAAGTGGATAATGAGAAACTGATCCTGAGAGAAGAATATGACTTTAGAAGCACAAGATCGCATAGTAAGAAACTAAGGAAGGGACGATGTCTGAGAGATGTTAAAAATTTAGTTTCCATAAAGATGTGTTGAGACTTGGAACAGTTTGAGTGAGGAAGTGGTGTCAGCAAAGAGTGTACATAGTTTTAAAGAAATATTGGATAAGTGTAGATATGGAGACGGGACCACACGAGCATAAAGCCCAGGCCCTGTAAAACTACAACTAGGTAAATACACACACACACACACACACACACACACACACACACACACACACACACACACACACACACACACATACAAAAACAAATTTTCTAATCTCTCTCTCTCTCTCTCCTCCCTTCGTTTCCTCTCCTTCCCTCCCTCCCCCTCTTCCTCTCAAAAGATAAGCTACATGCGTCCCGCTTGTGTCTAAAATATTAGCAAATGTCACTCTCTCTCTCTCTCTCTCTCTCTTTTCTCCGAAGAGAGAAGCGTCCACTTTCCTCTTCGAAGGCGATATAGTGACTAAAAAATAGCAGCATAATACACAAAGATGACAAGTATGACAAGCTTGCACGAGTTTCCCGCGCTCGGGCACGCGGCACTACCACCCGTATATCATACAGGCGAGCTTTTTTAACATCCGGCGCGAAGGGGTTAAGGAACGTAACCCGTTCGTTAACCGGGGTTTGCCTGTACCTATATTTGTATTGTACAGGATCAAAGCTAAAGCTCATTTTGTCCTGTCTCCATATCTATAGTTAGCAAATTTCTCTTTAAGTTTCTTCACACTAACAGCTACAACTTGCTCCTCATTTAAACCATTTCTGGGTTTAATGCATCGATGTTAAACTATATACAGTGGAGACTCAATACTCGAACTTAATTCGTTCCAAATGGCTGTTCGAGTATTAAAAAGTTTGACTATTGATACCTATAAATCAAGTAATTCGTTCCAATCTTAGCAAAACTTCAAGTTATAAAAATTTCAATGTATTTTTTTTACAATTTTGTTTTGTACATACTGTAAGTGAAGGCTGGTGATGGATAACTTAGAAGAGGAAGGGAGAAGGGTGGGGAGGAGGAGGGAGGTCACCAGAGGATGAGTCACCATCCATGAAAATGTCTTTTGTAACTTTTCTCCCTCCTGGTGTGATTCCTTAGAATCAATTAATGGAGTGCTGTGGCTCACTAACACTTGCACTCTCACTAATAAGCCTCTTTGGTGTCATCATAAGTTTCTAAATGAAACATTACCAATGGAACACAGAAGATTGTTGTTTATCTCGACTGCGGTAGGACTAGTGCTGCGCCCACCAACCGGTATACCGGTATATTGCTAATAAGGTAATACCGGTATTACCAGTAATACGGCATTAAAACGGTACAGTGGAGGCTGCGAGAAGGGAGATGATAGAGCTTTGCTGCCATTTGAGTATATACCTGATATTTTCACCACTAAAAAGCCTTTGGTGTTAATGTACGCTTATAAATGAAAAACTAAAGATAGAATGCAGGAGAATGTTATTCTGATGACAGAGGCAGCACAAATCACAAATGGTGGAGGGGGAGAGGTGGTTGTTTACAACCATGGGTGTGGATGTTTGACTATCAGGTATTTTTTCGAGTATTAAATCAAACTTTTGCATTCGAGTATTGAAAAGTTTGAGTATTTAGACGTTCGAGTATTGAGTCTCCACTGTATTTTCATGTCATTTAGACATCTCAGACTCTTCTTAATCTCTTTTGTATGTCCTCTTGTTCCCTCATCCATGTGGATCTCCAACACTTGTCTGTCCATCTTTTCCAAATGGTTTACGGATTTGTACATTGCTATCAAATTCCCACTCTCTTCTCTCTTCCAAAGTTGTGTAACTCATTCCATCCAGTTGCTCATCTTAAGTCTTATGCTTCAGTTCTGGCACCATTTCCGTTGCTGACATCTGTATTCTTTCCAATTTCCTCATATTTCTCTTTCTATGTGGAGACCATACCATTGTAGTGTACTCCAACTTGGATGTATCATATACAGTGGTACCTCGACATATGATTTTAATTCGTTCCGTGACAATCATTGTATATAAAAAAAATCGTATATCAAATCAATTTTTCCCATACAAATTAATGGAAATAGAATTGATTAGTTCTTGTTATATGAATTTACTACCCCCCCAAAACAAATTAACATGCTTTAAATACCAACCAAATATAGATCTAATAAAAGATAAATACAATGTTTATTGTATGCATGACATAAATTAACTATATTGCCCGAAATAACAACTTAACCCGCAAAATTTGGGACACATCGATAGATGTTCATCATGCAAGACTTGGGGCACGTCGATGGACGTTTAGGATTTTTATAGCTATATTTTGGCTAATTTCTTCCTGTTTTCGTTGCTTGTGAGCTGGCAACACTCACCAGGAGTAAACATATGCTCTACGTCACTGTGTCACCAACGATGAATGGTAGGAGCGACAGTGATTTCACTGTCTCTGATTCCACCACCTCTCCCGTGCGCCTTACTTCTATACCTCAGGTCTCTCGCCATGTTACTGGGAGACAACTTTTGAATGAGGGTGGTATCAGAACAGGCGACAGGAGAGAAAGAGAGAGAGAGAGAGAGAGAGAGAGAGAGAGAGAGAGAGAGAGAGAGAGAGAGAGAGAGAGATACAAGGGGCCTGTTTTCTCTCGCTCTAGCCAAGGACGCTGAACCCAATCGGACGCAAGGCCACGTAAACCAATGATCCTGCCTCATTCAAACTGTGATACTTTGGTAACCATGACATCCAGAAACTTCTGGTGTTTTGCATTGCAAAGAGGAAGAGTTGCTTGTGGGCAGAAAACCATTTGTACTCACTCATTTATTGAATTTCTAAGTGTAATCAGTATGTGAATACAGGCTATTTTTGTGTGTTTCTCGCCAAACTTTTACTTTTGGGACCCATGATCACGGGGTCCTGAGTTCACAAAACTTAAGAAAAAATACACACTGCTGAGGAGCACAGACACATACATGCACAAAGGATGAACAACAATACACAATGCAGGCTGAATGTTCGGGTGGACGCGGGTAGCCGAGCGATCGCTGTGCCACCTACCGATGGCTATTCGTATCTTAAAAATATCGTATTTCAAGACGTAAATTATATGAAATTTTTCGTCGTATATCAAAAAAATTGTATGTTGGGACAATTGTATCTTGAGGTATTACTGTATATGTAATTATTCTTTCATCTACTCAGGTCTATGTGGGTAAATGCCCCTAAAATATCACTTAACTTAAGGAGGGTTCATACGTGCCAATTTGTGACAGAAATTGCAAGTTGGTAGAGTTTCCAAATAAACATCAGTGCCTAGAGACTGGAGAAACCAGTCACAAAACAAGACCTTGTGACTTTATCTATGTTGTGACGTCATAGAGTAAGCTTTAAAAATGTGGTCTCTAGGTGTAGAAAAGATGATATTTGGGTTGTTAAGGGAAAAGAACACATCTGGGACCCCAGAAATTAATTATACGGTAAAATAAAGCTTGTGCAAATCATCATTCAACGAAACAGGTGCCACTTTCCAAGAACTGAGTGTTGTTGGAGGTGAGAATTGAAAGGTTGTCAGGATTTAATTTGATTGCAATTGTGCATAGTCTTCTTAAGATTATGGTATGGTAGACACTCCTTTCTTTCCTTCTACTTAGCCAAGAACATATCCACAGGCATTTTCTTTTCTGTTGACTCTTCCAGTACGCCAAAAGAAGAGCAACTACAGCTTCAGCATCATTAGTGAAGAAAGACATCTTTACAGGTAACTGTTTGTTTACAATCACTTCCCGCCAAGGCACCAACTAGTCCATATTTTCCAGTCGCTATGTGTGACATTTTCTGACTAGAAGGGTTAAATCAATACTTCTACCAACTTGCAATTTCATTTGCAAATTGGCACGTGTAAACCCGCCTTTATATGTGTATCTAGTAACAGTGTGTCCTGAATAATCACTTCCAGAGCCTTTTCCTTATTGTTCTTTATCATCAAATCTTCACTCATTTTATAGTTCTGTGTAGGACTGCTAGTACTTTTTCTAACCTCCATCACATGAAATTCATTTGGATTAAAAATCAAGTTTCCACTTTAGATACCAAGAATAAAATTCCTCCAAATCTTTCTGGAGCTCCTTGTGATTCTCTTGACTCTTTATTGCTCTTAGTTATGTATGCCACTTATGTGTGTGCACATGCCATATATATATAATACCTATTTACATAATGCACTACACAGCCCATTTCAACTATTAGTGGTAATAGGCATGCAAAATATGAAAAAAATTCCATAGATAACTCGCATTGACCTTCCCCCTAATTGGTCCAACTTATGCTGGGTTTACTGTACATCCATATCTGTCGTTCTAAGCCAATGTTTCTTACACAAGAAGAAAAAAAATTGTGTATAAAGATTTATGATTTAGTTATAATTCAGTATACCATAATCTGCCTGATTTTTCTTTTCTTACATGCTATAAGTTTACAGAAGGGAAATAGGTGCAAAACATAATATTACAATAAGACATGACCATGCCAATCATGGAATCATGACACCATGCATTGGCACTCTTACATAGAACAACACTCACCTCACTCATTACAACAAGTTTCTCTTATCCATTCTCTCCATATGATACCAGATGAGACATGGCTTCCCTTACAAAAAGAAGCACAGTCTGTTTGATGAGAGATCTGCCAGCAGCCAAATTAATCACCTTCCACCACCACTTATCCTCCTCCCACTCTACAGACGCTCCTCTGCAAGGTCACTCGGGCATAAATACTGCGGCAGGCACTAACAACATTGAATAATCACATGGCAAAACTTCTGGACTAAGTCTTCTCTAAAAAAAAAAAAGTAGTTATATACAGGGGTTCATGTGCATTAATTTGTTTGCTTCTGAAACTAAAAATCTTGTCATACTAGGCAAAAAGTGTACCAGGTACAAATACTTTTCTGAGCTAGTTTGTAAAATCTGAGACATTCAAGAGATATGCATTTGCCAACACTGATAACTAGAGCTAGTTTAGGTTGTCCAATGTACTTTTATTTTGAGCAAATAAAATTAAGCTTAAGTTAACCCAAGATATGATGATGATGATGATGATGATGATGATGGTGATGATGATGATGATGATGATAGGTACTACCATTATTTTAATGTTGGTTTTACAATGTTCACTTGTGCAATGCTTTCAGATTCAAAAGTATGTGTTTCATATATTAAGAAGTGTTGATTAAAAGATCTGACTACTTAATAGCAAAATAAATACAATTGTAATGAAAAGAAAATCTTACTTAAAGTTAATAAATAGGATAGGATGGTAAACCTAGATACAGTAATTGATAAGGCTGAATTTTGAAAATGGATAGGAACGAAACTGGTTCTCAAATAAAGTGATGAACAACTGGAATGTATTCAGTAATCAGTTTAATAATCCTGTCAAGAAGGAAATTCAAAATATGATTAATTAATTTTATGATGAGATAATACATAGACCTGTATTTTGTGTCATGCAGGAACTAGCACATGTAGACCTGATGGGTTCTTGTAGCTTCCCTTAATTTCTCAAGTTCTTATATATATATGTTAAGTGCATTATCTTAAATGCTGTGCCTGTATTCTAGTGACGATCACTCACCCATTAAAACTAAATGGCCAACAACTAATAAACTAGCCAGGAAAAGCAAAACAAAAAACTTTTTGCCAAAATTGATGTTATCTTTGATTTCCTAAGAAAATTTTTAAAATCAATAAAATTACCCTGTACATTAACTGACATATGCTATGCTTCAAATAAATATCTACCATGATTTAAAAAAAAAAAAAAAAAAAAAAAAACAATATCCCACAATATCAATGGACTCATCCACAAACTCTGCCAATTTTTTTTTCATCAGTGAGTTGGATCATCATAATGAGAATTACAGGGAGTGTCACACATAAATTACTCTTAAATACCAACATACAATCAACCCTCCAATTTCCAATGAATTGTGTTGGAATACAATCCAGATATAGAAAAGTCCAGATAATGAAAATTGTCTGACTTTTCCATGGGGAGGTCACATATCAAATATTGATCAAAGTTTTTTTTTCAATTGGTGAGGTTTAAAGGCATGATAAATTGTATGAGAGCTGATGGCAGGAACTCTATCATGTGTGTGTTTGTACATGTACAGCCATCTATCAGACATCTGCCACATTATTTGGATGATCATCTGATTATTTATATGCCCGTATGCTTATATTTTTTGTTCCTTGAAAGTCTGGAAAGTGATATATGGATATTGGAGGGTCAACTGTATCTGAAATATTTTCTACCACATACTATGTACAAACACAACCATGCCAAGATTTCCAAGCTATATAGCAGAGCAAATCTGGTAATAATCTTCTTATACACATAAACTACATAATAAAACTTATTAAAGAAGTAAACCAAAAATATATCTGATGTATTTTCACTGCCCTCCTCTATTATTCACATTAAGATAAGTACATGTGCACATCTTGATTTTATTTCTTGTCTTTCAATGAAAAAAAAAACTTGTAAAGAAAATGTATATAACATTCACCAGAGACAGACAAGTATCTCCATCTGATACTTCAAAGACACTCACTATGCAATAAGCTAGAGGCACAATAAGAAGGAGGATGTCACTACTTATCTTCTATTGTATTACCTTGCTCTCTTCCAAGGCCTGTTCTCTCTCTTAAGCTGGCTACCACATACTATGTAGAAACACAACCATGCAAAGTTTTCAAAGCTATAGACCAGAACAATATTTTAACACGCTCTTGTACTTCATGCCCTTGAATCTCCATTTTTTTTCTTTTTTATTTCCATCAGTTGTTGACTTAACTCATTAAGCAACATGTTAGTTTACATATAGGGTACCCCAGAAGTTACAATTTTTTTTCTTTCCCTCTGCTAATTTGGGGTACCTGAGGAGATATCATTGAGATTTTCCATGGAATGACTATTGCTTTCAGATCAGAAACTTGTCTCTGTGTGCTGAACACATAACAGAGATGATGTCTGACAAGGAGGCATACATTCCTCACTCTTTCTCTCAAACCTTCCCATGCTATACAGGTTAGAGGTGGTCCACAAACAGAACATGAGCTTTGCATCATCTGAATCTCATGCATTTAAACTGATGCCCAAAGCCAGCAAGATTGTTCCTCAAAATTTTTCTCAATTTAAGTGTACTTGCAACTAGTGGCACGTAACTAAAATATCTCCAACAAATTTTCTTCATCTTTTCCTGTTCTATGTAAAAAAAAAAAAAAAAATGCCACTACTATACCATCTCATCTGTCTGAAATCTAACTAAAAAATATACTCCAGACATTTTTGGTCTTGTTCCTGTCTTTCCTCCATCTTCCAATTCCCGACGTTGGAAAGTGCTGAAAAGCTGCCAGATTCGCCAGATAACTTTATTTAGCACATTCAACTCGGTATGCTGGAAAAAAATGTTTACGACATATATGTGCTATCAAACTAAGTAATTAATTATTAGGAACTTCTCTAATCAGCTTCACCAAGAACAGAGAACGTAACATGGCAAAACGAGCCAAAAATGCTTGGTTCATAGTCTCAGTTTTGGGACATTTCATCACCTTGAGTGAATTACATTATTTTCAGTAAGCAAGCACATTTCATTGGTTCAAGTTAATCAATTAGCAATCAAATCCAGAAAATGTGACGAATATCAAATAAACACGATGTTTTGATGCAAAATCCTTGTATGACTTCAGTGAAAGATTGTCCGTTCCGTATGTAAACAACATCAAGCAGGTTTCTATCTGCTCCCAACCGGTTATAGGCAAACAGTTCAGGGTCTGGATGCGATGCTGACGGTCCTTTGCACCAATCTATGAAGTGCTTTGAGCAGATAGCATGGTCCTTGGTAGCTCTCCACGTCGGGCCTCGTTTACATCGTGTCTCCCATAATCTTCTTCGAGCCGCGTCTTTCTTCCTGGGAAACACAGTCCATCCTTTCACGCCTTGGTTTTTCTTTTTTGATATAGAATTGCAGTCAGCTACAGCACATGTATAAACCGGCATTCTGTTCCAGCTCTAAGAACACTCCACACTAGGGTGACCAGATTTCTGAGACAAATTCCGGGGACATTTTCAGTTCAGGGAGGTAAAACATGTAGTGTTTTGCACTGGAAAAACTAAAACGGGACACTATCCGTACCATTTCTAAACCAACAATCAAAAGTTTCTCTCGCCTTATTTACCCAAGTTGCAAAGAAAAAAAAATCCCTACCTGATGAAATATCTGAGATCATGAACACCCATTAGCTGTTAAAATGTGTCCGCCATACACTTCACCGTCTTCACGGAAACTAAGGCCTTCTCCTTATTCTTGACATTCTAAAAGTAATGATAAAAGGACATAATTATCATAATCAAAAGTAGTTTTTTAACGCATCAAGTGATCTTTCAGTTACAGAAAACTGGGGACAGCAGTAGCCGGGGACAGGTCACTGAAACTGTCGAAACCGGGACGTCTGGTCACCCTACTCCACACGAGCTTCCAAACAACTGCGGGCCGCAGGGTTGTTTTGGTATTTTGAGAGGACTCTGTGTTCCTGAGTTCAGTTATTCTTTTCGGTTTGATATGCCTTCGGCCGCAAAAATGTTGCTCTACTAAGATTATTACAGAATATATTCCTTTGTAATATTTAGAGGAGAAACAGTGCTCTCTTTTGAACTATATGAAAAAATGTTTCAAACCAAATATGTAGTTGAGACTAGTAAAAAATGCGAGAGCATTGAAACCGCGACTGTGAGTATTAAGCTTATAATAACAGTTTTGTAGAGTGTGTATTACCAGATCATATTGATAATGTTAGGATAAACACTTGGAATTAATGTTTTGCAGTACAAAGACTCAATACCTCAAGATTTATTACGATATGAATTTTAGAATGTGTCTCTCTTGTGAGCTGGCTGGCTGTATACCGAGTCGCGTATTAAAACAGCCAGCGATCAATGGCAACTCAAGAATATCTGACGTCGGGAATTATTTTGTCTCATATCAAAATTCTTAAAAATTATATTTTTCATGAACTTTCTGGTCTCAACCCTTACAAAAGCTTAATCCTGCAATACTCATACATGCTCAAACTTAACCAACAGTCTGATGATAAAACAAGACTGAACTGGTTGAGGCCAGTTTGTGTGTGTATGGAGTGGCTTGAAATCTGGGTGTTAGTTCCACACTAATTGATGTAGTGCTAATAAGCAGAGGTAAGCTAGCAATGACCATATCTACACATTTTTTTTTTTTAACCCTTAAAGTATAGGGAGTTGATTTACTTTCCATCTGTTACAATGGGGAAAAATCACACCTGTCAAAAATGCTAAAAGATTTTTTTTCCTTATAAAAGCATATTTCTCTGTGTTATTCTGAGTACAATGATGTAGTTTTCAACATGTTATGACCTCTCACACCAAAGTTATTGCATATCAAAAAATTATCCCCGAACCCATGGCAGAATCCGCTGCTAAGAAATACCCCCCAAGCTCCGATAGCAATGCGCGAGTGCTTTCTCTCTCTCTCTCTCTTTCTCCTTTCGGGCTTTTGAAGTTGATGTAAAAGTAGGAACTTTTGCACTTTCATGTCATGAAAATGCAACCTTAGATATATGAAATGATGTGTAAAACAGGAAAAGAAAAAGAAACCACATATTACAAGTATTGTGGATTTCTGTAATAATTGGAATCTGGCAACTCTTATTAGCAATGGGATTCACGTGACTTGGCCAACAAGCACAGCCCTGTAGAGGCAACCATGGGTGACACACACCAGCGCATTGCTCGTGGGGAATATGTGAGGAGGTTTATGAATGTCACTGTGAGGGTTGGTCTCTGTCTCCCAGATCACTATCAGAATCACTACTGGAGTCTTCACTTTCTTCTGTCTCAATAAAAAAATCAGTCTTAATTTTCATCACTGTCCTCAATGTAACCATGCGTGCTTTGGGGTCCGAGGGGTCTCCAAGGTACAGGTTGAATCCTGTCTACGGTCTGAGTGTAGGTCGGGCTTCCTCACTCGGGGCAACGGTTTTTTAGCAGGTGGGCTTTGAGATAGGAGGTACCACAAAAAGTATCCCCTTTCCCGTGAAAAGTCTACACAGTAAAAAAAAAAAAAAAAAAAAAAAAAAAAAAAAAAGCATCACTCAGAGTACTGTTTCCTCCCTCCGGATCATGGGGGTTGCCAGATGTCGTCTCGAAATGGGAAAAGATGACTTATTGTGAGGGAACATATGTCTCAAGGCTCAAGGAGGCGAGCGAGAAAAGATGCCAGATACCTCCACTTGCACCAGAACCAATAGTGAGGGGGAGAGATTCAAACGTTTAGCGCGGAAATATCATGATTCCCGGAATGATCCCCGCCTCTCTGCACGTAACGCTACAATCATCCCAAAACGATCACTGTACGTTAAGGGTTAAATTCACACATCTACAGGAAAGTTGAGAATAATGACGTACTTGTAAACTAATTAAAATTATGCCATTAGATTAGAATAAAACCACTTTAAGGTAATGCCCAATTGTCTTTACATCCTGCTTTTCTGAAGTGTTTTTCATCCATTCTCAACAGCAATATTCTAAATATCTATCATTTCACATCCTTAGATTCCTTTAAATTTTACTGTAAGACTCGTTTCACAGCCTTAGATTAATTTAAAGTTTATTGTAAGATTTTGATAGAAAAAAAACTATTGAAAATGTCACATACCATATTTGATGGCTAATAATATGCATGGACTCATAGGACACAGTCAGTTTTGGCAGATATTAAAATGAAGAAAAAGGTAAAGGAGTGGATTTAAACTCTGAATATGAATTGAAGGATTTCACCCAACATTTGAAGATTCTCATATGCATTTAGATCATTATTAGATCCCATTTAAAAACTTTAATAATTGATATTAGCCCATGTATCAATCTTGTTGCAAGATGTAAACATGTACCTGGCATATGGCGTCAGCAATGACTGTGATAAACTACAGGGCTAAAAATCAAATTTTTTTTACATTTATGCAAGGTAAGAATGTTAAAAGGTAGGTGTAATTTCCACTGTATGAAAGTGTCACCTCAAGAAGTAACAGCATCACACTGTAAAGAACGCAGTGCATCTTGCCCGTGTCAAAATCAAGATTGTTGCTTACATGTTTTGTTTTTGTTCATGTGGTGTATGCAAATTCTTCCTGACTGGTGTCATTCTATGTAAATTACCAGTATGTATGACCACTCATTATATATTGTTACCTTCTAAGAAAGAGTTGGTTTGTGGTGAAGTACCAATCATCCCTTTGTTTACATGTGTGAAAATGTCTGGGGCTTGATTTTAGTGCCTTTGTTGCCATAGACTTACTACCAATCATTGCCTTAATCCTGAACCCTGACCTCATAGGAAGCAAGCTGATTTTGTAAGACTTTTTTTTGGGGAGAAAAGGTGCATCTTATGAGGCATCAAATATGGTACTTACAGTAAGATGGAGTATGTTGACATGTCTCTTATGTCATAAAAATGCAGCTTGGCTCAGTCCTTGTATCTATTGCCATGCCAAATTTGAATTTCATCCTACAGCAAAACAATGCCTTTTAACCCCTTGAGCACCATCACGTATGCATGTAAGTGAAATTACAGGTTTCCTTCATTTTACGATTGGGTTACGTTCCTAAAAACCAGATTGAATAATGAACGATTGAATAGCGAACTTAAGGTTCAACATGATTTAATTTAATGGGGAGAGTAACCTAGGCCTAACTTGTATAGGGAGATAGAAAACACTTTTCTGCATCACATAAAGAGGTAGTGTTATACACTCATTATTTTTTTTAATATATTTGTTTCCTTTATAGGTCTATATCCACTGGCAAGAGGAGAAAAATGAGCTTCAGTTAAGTTAGCAAGTACCACTCAGCACCAAGACTGGTCATCAATCCACAGCCTTAAGAGTCTCTCCATTTCCTTCATTATGGGTTCCCTCTTGTTTGTTAGCATCTTTGCCATTAATGTAGAAACTGTCATGTCACCTGCTTTCTTCACATTGCTGCTTGTTTGATGATAGTCGAGACAGTGAATTGGGGAAACTGCAGGTTCTGGCGATGAAGCTTCTTCTGCACAATCATGGTGCTTAACTATTTCAAGCTTTTTCTCTAAAGATAAGCTTTTCCTTGGTCTTTTGGCCTTCAGTTCACCAGCACTATGTGTTACAGACCACTTGGAAAACATCATTCTTGTATCACTCATGCCCAACAATGAATGTGAATTTTAGCAAAACGCAACACTGGCGGATGAGCACAACTGAAAGACTGATCTTGATCTTGATGCTACAGGTGGCTCAAGATTGCTCCAGAGCCAGACCTTTAGACTGCAACTTTTGTAAAGGGAAAAGGGAGATGGTGAAACACTATATAGTAGAGTGTAGGAGATCTGAGGGGTAGAGGAGTAGAGTGATGGAAACAATCATAGCTGTCATAGGAAGGCAAGAGTGGAAGACTAGGTTAAGGGAGAAGGATGCCTGGATCCTAACTGTGCTGGGTCTGGGGAAGGTTTAAGAGAAGGGAGGAGATGGAACACCTGACTGAGGCAACCAAAGCCTTCCTCACGGACACATGGGAAGTGCATTGGACAGCACAGCAAACAGGCCGAGATCTGCACATAAATATGTAAGTATTGAAGAAATTTGTAAGGTATTGCATCTTTCATTTGTGTGTTTGTTTTCCTGCACAGGTCCAAAACGGACCTGCGACAGAAATAGGATCCCACAATTATAAAGCAAAACAGGTCCACAGAAAAAGAAAACGATGGATCGACAGCTCCTGTAGAGGACAAACCAAAGACAAGCAAAAGAAAAAAGAGCAGTATTCTGCTCACTAATTATCCCCACATCTAATGCGTGGCAGCTGTGGTGTGGATGGCAATGCATGTTTACATTCTGGCAATCGGTTAATAACTTGGTAAACGAGCCATAACATCAGAAAATGAGAGAGTGGATATCAAGGATAATGTTCGAAAATTGAATAACAAGGGAAACCTACATATGTTGTTTCAAAGGGTGGGTAGTTACAGACAGTATTTTGCTTTATGCTTTGTTTAGGGAATGGTATTATGTGTTGGAGATACCCTGAAGCTCCTCCCACAATCACACATGCAAATCAGTGACTGCCACGTCATGTCATTGCATCTGAAGGCAAAGTGCCAAAGTGGTGAGTAATTCCAGTCAGTACCTGTCTGGCTTCCATAGAAAGATTTTGATCTTGATCTTGATAATGTAGATGACTAATGATTCTTCCTAAGCCAGACCTTTGTATTGTCAACTTCTTGTTCCTAACCTAGTAATCTTGGATTCACTACTTAACACTATGTTGAGTTCGAAGTGTCTGCATATCTGCCAGGTACTTCTGATGAATATAGTGATAACAGTTCAGAAAGTCTTATCAATACACTATAACATTTTGTATAAATGTGAAAGTATGTGCCAAGAGAAGCAAAGGGGAGTTTTCAAAACTAACCCACCAGAGACAGTGCTGCTTCATGTCCCCTAGTGACATGCAATAATAAGTTATAATAAATTCAAGGTGCATACAGATGCATAGAACATTAATTATTATGATATTTTTTACATTCTGTATCGACTTTTAAATATCATGTGGGTGAAGTTGGTAAAATAAAATGTTTTTTGTGATTTAGATTCCCTGAATCCAGACAAAACACGGTATTCACTAACGTTGGCCAGAACCGACAGACTTGTTTACAACCGCCTGCTGCCATCTATAAGGCATTTCTGGAAATATGTGAGGTGCACATTGTTTGAATTAATTTGTTGGCCATCTGGACTCAAATTATTAAATCATTATCTAGACAATGCCCGAATAAACCAAAATCCGGATAAATGTGGGTCAAGAATACTCGTAAATTGATTTATGCTGTCTTCACGTTTATTGTTGTCTGGATTAATACATTTCCAATCAAGGATAAACTCTATTGGAAATCTGGAACTAATCAAGTAAATCTCAATGCCAATTCACTACAAAATCAACTTATATACATTTGTTTCTCAATGGAATTTGATTTTACCTGTGTTACTACACAAAAAGAATTATGTAGGAAAAAATATATCAAATTATTGCACCTTTATGTTTATAGAATGACACTGGAGGTATATTTTATATTACCACTGTGTGAGAGAAAGGGTAAAAGTCTTGAGCTGCCACCTGGTGACAATCACTAGTTCTGAAAACTTCCCATTATAATGAGGGGTTATGGAGTGGACAGGAGGCAGTGGGCATGAGTGGTAAAATATAAGCCCGGGCCCAGGAAAACAGGAGTGATGCTGAAGGGATCAATGCATGGGTGTAGAGAATATCTCCTATTCATTCAGTTATTCAACAAAATTATTTTCTTTCAAATACAGTGGAACCTCATTTACCGAAAGTCTGCGTTTTCAAACGAAATTTTGAATTTACAATTACTTCCATTGCCATACTATAATCCCATTCCTCATTTACCAATGTCATTTTCCACAATGCTTCTTGTACAATCAACAGTTTTTTTTCTTTAACAGTTAGATCTATCTGGCAGTGTTTATCTTATATTTACTTTTGATCCTTGGTAACTCAAACCAATAGGGGGAAAGGTTGGTCCAACAAACGCAAATGTCCGACTTATGTTAATCCCCCCCCTCCACACACACACACACACGCACACATACATACATCCCGCAGAGATGTATTGAGACGTGGAACAGTTTAGATGAAGAAGTAGTGTCTGCAACGAGTGTGCACACTTTTAAAGTAAGATTGGATAAGTGTAGATATGGAGACGGGGCCACACGAGCATAAAGCCCAGGCCCTGTAAAATTACAACTAGGTAAATACACACACACAAACACACACAAAAATCAGACTTGGAGCAGGATTTATTTATTTAATTTTGAGCGATTCAAAATTTTTGGATTACATTTGTCTCTCCAAAACCTTCAGGCTCTAAATTACCAAATGGTGTAAATTATTTATAGACAATTAAATATCCTTCCCACCAGGAAGCCACTTTTAAATGTCTAGTAGGGTTGTCATAGCCTGACTCATGCCTTGCGCAATTCGTGGCCAGGCGTCAGAAATAACGTCCTTACAGGCATAAATTGACAAGGATTAGAATCAGAAACTTTAAGAAGAGAAAACATAAGAAGCCTCACTCCATACCTCACTGCCACTTTCTCCACCATCTCTCTACATCATAAGACTTCTATTATCTTTACAAACACTGCTTTTTCTCACTATCTTCATCATCACAACTATACATCACATAATTATCACAATAACGCTACAACAAAAGATTATGTTGAGACAGAGGTATAAAGCTGGACCAGACAAGTAATAAATACTTCACTGCCTCATTATTTCACTTCATCACACTAATAATGACTCAGAGAATGTCCAGTTCAGTAGTGAAACACCAGATTGCCATGACGCTGCTGATGGCGCCTTCCCAACCATCACATAAGAGTCTCTAAAGCTGAACTCTTCTCCCAAACCTATGCTCCCAACTCCACCTTGGACAATTCTGGGCTTGTCCCTCTCCTCCTCCCTCTGACTATTTCATGTCTACAATTAAAATTCTTCGTAACAATGTTTTCCATGCCCTCGCTGGCTTAAACCCTCGGAAGGCTTATGGTCCTGATGGGGTACCTCCTATTGTTGTCAAAAACTGTGTTTCCGTGCGTGCACCTTGCCTGGCCAAACTCTTCCAACTTTGTCTATCGACTTCTACCTTTCCTTCCTGCTGGAAGTTCGCCTACATTCAGCCTGTTCCTAAAAAGGGTGACCGTTCTAACCCTCAAACTACCATCCTATAGCTTTAATCTCTTGCTTGTCTAAAGTTTTTTAATCTATCCTGAATAGGAAGATTCTCAAACATCTGTCACTTCAAAATCTTCTGTCTGATCGCCAGTATGGCTTCCGTCAAGGTCGCTCTACTGGTGATCTTCTGGCTTTCCTTACTGAGTCTTGGTCATCCTCTTTTAGAGATTTCGGTGAAACTTTTGCTGTAGCGTTAGACATATCAAAAGCTTTTGATAGAGTCTGGCATAAAGCTTTGATTTCAAAACTGCCCTCCTACGGCTTCTATCCTTCTCTCTGCAACTTTATCTCAAGTTTCCTTTCCGACCGTTCTATTGCTGCTGTGGTAGACGGCCACTGTTCTCCTAAATCTATTAATAGTGGTGTTCCTCAGGGTTCTGTCCTGTCACCCACTCTCTTTCTATTATTCATTAATGACCTTCTTAACCAAACTTCTTGCCCTATCCACTCCTACGCTGATGATACCACCTACATCTTTCCACGTTCTTTCAGAGACGACCAACCCTTCAGGAAGTCAACAGATCACGCAGGGACGCCACAGAACGCCTGACTTCCGATCTTTCTAAGATTTCCGATTGGGGCAGAGAAAATCTAGTAGTTTTCAATGCCTCAAAAACTCAATTCCTCCATCTATCAACTCGACACAACCTTCCAGACAACTATCCCCTCTTCTTCAATGACACTCAACTGTCTCCCTCTTCCACAATGAATATCCTCGGTCTGTCCTTTGCTCATAATCTTAACTGGAAACTTCACATCTCATCTCTTGCTAAAACAGCTTCTATGAAGTTAGGTGTTCTGAGGCGTCTCTGCCAGTTTTCTCGCCCCTCCAACTGCTTACTCTGTATAAGGGCCTTATCCGCCCTTGTATGGAGTACTCTTCGCATGTTTGGGGGGTTCCAGTCACATAGTTTTACTAGATAGGGTGGAATCAAAAACTTTTCGTCTCATCAACTCCCCTCCTCTAACTAACTGTCTTCAGCCTCTTTCTCACTGCCGAAATGTCACATCTCTTTCTATCTTTTATTGCTATTTTTATGCTAACTGTTCTACTGATCTTGCTGACTGCATGCCTCCCCTCCTCCTCTGGCCTTGCTGAACAAGGCTTTCTTCTTCCTCTCATCCCCATTCTGTCCAACTCTTTAACACAAGAGTTAACCAGTACTCTCAATCATTCATTTTCTTTCACTGGTAAACTCTCGAACTCCCTCCCTGCATCTGCATTTCCGAATTCCTATGATTTGTCTTCTTTTAAGACATTTGCTCCCTAATTTTGGCTGATGTTTTCCCACTTTTTAGAGAGCCAGCACTCAAGTGGGCCTTTTTTTTAATCTTCTTTTTTTTGCCCTTGGCTGGCCCTCTCCCCAAAAAAAAAAAAAGTTATCTAGAGAAGCAGAAATCTGATGTGTTATCTTTTTATCATGCTCCAGGAAGTCACTATTGTATACACAATCATGTGTGAAAATTCCATGTCAATCAAATAAATACAAACAGTAAAACAAAGTACCAAATTATGAGAAATCATTAAGTGAATATTTCAAAAAATGTTTTTTAGCACTTCAAAAATGTTCACAAAATTGGTATAAACTCTGATCAACTTTTGTTTGGTATCATTTTAAACTACAACTAAAATGCAAGTACTAGTTGGAATTAGATTTTTGATAATGTCAATAGAAAACGAAATACAGGAAAGTGAAAATATATATATATATATATATATATATATATATATATATATATATATATATATATATATATATATATATATATATATATATATATATAAATGGTTGAGCAGTTCAACTCGGACTTTAGTCCCTGGGTTGGTCAGAGCCTGACTTATTGCAAAATTCAAGTTATTGGGGTCCTAGTTATCATGGTTAGACAGTATTTCAGTTAACAATGTCAATGAAGGGGTTTGAACCCTGCACAAAATGTAAATATCTTATAATCTCTTTTCTCTTTTTCAATAAAATGTGATTTCCAGTTTTTTTAATCTTTAAAAGAGCATTCTTCATTGAAATTACAACACAACCATCAATTTTGAGATAGCAGAGTAAAGTAGGGGAACAAAAAGTCAGCTTCTTCAAAGGTCAGAATGAATAAGCATTTGTTTTCAGTGTTTTTCAATACCATTTTTTGTGAGACTGAGTCTAGCTTTAACACTTAAGATGAAAGAAAGCGCAAAACTCACAAGGGTGGGATATATGATTCACTGTTAAATAATATCTTTCAAAGAGTTCTCTCTCACTAAGTTCATTACTTACATTCTACCTGGATAAATAATTCTGAGCTGACACTGAGAACCAACCATTTTAGCAGCACTAGTGTAGCACCTGTCATAAGCCCCTGAGACAGGGTGGATGGGTGTCAGGGAATGGATTACTACAATTCACATTAATTCTTATAAAAAGAAAATGCTTTGGTTTCAAACATTTCAGATTTTGAAGGGCATTCAGGAACTAATTAAGGGGAGCATCCAGGTAGGAACCATGTTGCTATATATCTGGTAAATATATTCATGAATCACTCAGATTTTCATGTTGTGAAGTATTGACAAAATATACATCAATTTTAGACATTCAGCCCCATTCTAGTCCTCATTCTTGCCAGCCCCCAACAGTACCTTTCAAAACTTATGAGTGTTATTCTGGCATTATCAACAGCCCCACAAGCTTCATGTTTTTATGACAGACATCATAATCATACTATGAATGATTTTTATATTGGCAAATTCTTGAGTTGAGTTTTTGTTTTTTCTTTGGATCCTTTTTTTTTTTTATACTTTTTTTAATTTATTATTTTTTTTACCAAGAAAATATTAATATGAAATGACAGCTCACATATGTATATAAAACACAGCATCGTACATCAGATAAAAAAACCCCCATTCTTCTACCTTTTATTTTTTGTTTCATTAAAAAGTCAAGCCAAAACCAGCTTTAAAATAACTCTCAGAAGGGACTTGTGTTTTGAGATATGGGCTGATAAAACTTATTGATCAATCTCACAACCATTATAACACACTAGGAATGTTCTTAGGATTACTGTGTTTTTTTAAATTGTCCAGTATCTAATAATACAATCAGATGTATTTCCAAGCATATCACACTCATAATTGCATCCTTGACCTCCCTAAAGGCAAAGTATTATCTCATCAAGCAGAGGGTATCACAGTTGCTCACACTCCTCATTGCTGCTAGGTTTCAACCTTAGAGCTACAAGCCACCACAGGCTGTGGCCCCATCTTAAGTGAAAGCCATGGCTGACAACAGGCAAAAAGCATGATACAGTGGATAAATGTGAGTTGTAGTGATTGATGAGTGAAAGGTGGGTCGCAAGAGATGCAATATCCATTCCCTTTCAGAGGTACGCAGGCACTGATGAGGAGTGCTAAAGGAAAAATATTATTCTAGATATTGTTCAACAATAGTTATTCCTTAAAAAAAAAAAAAAAAAAAAAAAAAAAAAAAGATTCAATTGAGTAGGAAAACGAAAGTAATGAATAAAATTTGCATAAATATTCATTGTTCTAAAAGCAATTTGCATAATTTACTCAGGCAGAATATGAATGATACTTCTTTATATGTACAGTATAAGGTTATTTATCCATAACTAGCCAAAACAGTAGGTCACATTCTTATGTTCCATACAAGAGTAAAATTTTCAAGGCAACCTTAAAATACCTTTTAATTATGCAGTGATAAAAATCTTGTACGCACAAAAATAACTAGGAAAAATTATATCAATTTATATACACATGCAAGAAGAACCAACTTGATGCACAGACAAATGCAAACTGGCTGTTTAGGTGGAGCCCTGGGGTTCATCTTCTTTCTCTCCCTTAGCTTCTATATAAACTGAAGTGTTTCTAAAATTATTTCTAAAATCATTCTAACTTTTGTTCCACATCATCATTGACAGTATTCTATGTACTTATAGGTTTGGGTTCCTTTTCACATCTCTTCACTAAATCCTTTTCAAAAAATTTCTCTTCCTCCCTTCTCATTCTGATATATTTGTTACGTGCTTCTTTATACTGCTTCCTATTTACTTTGTTTTGTTTCTTTCTTAATGTTTTCCAAACTACATCCTTACACATCTTAGCTTTTGCACTTATGGCATTACACCATGTGTGTTTGCTCTCTTTTACTCTGTATTCTCTTTCTCCCTCATTATGCTTGCCTAAGAATATTTCATACTTCTCTTGGACTGTCTTGTCTTTCATGGTTTCCTTCTAATCAATACTACCAAAAAAACTTCTTAGTCATTCAAAATTTATCTTAGCATGATTCCATCTTTTTTGTTTGTGTCCCTCATTACAAAATTTCCTGATCCTCTAATTCAGTTTATACAACCATATGATCACTTTTTCCCACTGGGCTATAATATTTGATGGCTGGACAATTTTTTTTTTTTTTTTTTTATGTGAATATTACCAAGTCCAGTGTAGACCCCCTATATCTTGTATACACACCCATTGGTCCAATGTGTTTACCAATGCCAGTTGCAACACTTCTTCCCCGAAAATGTCCAACATGACTGTTTACGTCCATCTCTTCCCAATTTACATGTTTGCAGTTTAGATCTTCCACAAGTACAGGTTGAACCTCCCAAATCCAGCAAGCACCAGACCTTAGACTTGCCGGACCATGGAAAATTCCAAACTATAGGTGGTCCCCTAAAACACCCTCTATATACTTACCCTGCATTATACAAGTGTAGCTGTAACATTAGTTTGATATATGATAGTTGTATATGAAAATATACATGCAGAAGCATATAGAAAAACATGTTGTAAATTAAGTTCAGCATGGAAAATTTTTGCCTGCGCCATTATCATCTCGCCGGACACAGGGACGTTACCAGCACACCGAAGCTTAAACCACTGTATGAGAGTACTGTCTAAATCACTGCTTTTACCCTCCTTAAGTGTTCTATGAACCTCCATGTTCTTCTTGCTCTCACACTCACTGTAAAACTTGAGAAGTTAATTATTCTGCTTTTTTATATCATAGACGGTTGATGAGCCAATGTTATACTGTTAGCATAGGGTCCGCACTGAAACACCTTTATCTAGCATCCTCAATAGGTCCACTTTCTGTTGCACTGATATTGTCATATGTTTGCACTTTTTCTTTGGTTCACACACAACACTATCACTTCCTGGTCGCTTGGAAGCCATGTTTAGCGGCAAATATTACAGAAAAAAATTTTCATGCACCTGGGGTGGTGGTGCTTGCAATGAGCAGCAGCGTGGTACTGATCCAAATTTGACCCAGAATGCCCAGGCTCAAAAATTTTCACAGTACAGCGCCGCCGCGTCCTAGCGGCTGTCCGGCAAATTATTCCGGCCAATTAAAAAATTCCGGTAAACAAAAAAATTGCCGGATTACAGGTGTTGCCGGATGAAAGAATACCGGATTAAGGAGGTTCAACCTGTAGTACTCTTTTGTCCTTCATTTACATATAGTCAAGACAATCTAAATTTAGCACTTCCATTTGCATTTCTCTGTGTATTAGTCTTCAGTGGCATATATGCTACTATGATGCTTCTTTTTTCCCTCCCACTGGTCCTAATTGTTATGCTTAAAACCTCCGCCAGTCTATCTCTGTACTGTACCCCCTCTACGTATATATCCTCTCGAGCCATTATCAATACTCCTCCTCATGCTTTTTCCCCTTGTCTCTCCTCTAAACATTATATCCCTGCTTTTTAAAGTTCACTTGGACACTTTCATTTAACTTTGTTTCTGTTATACATACCATGTCTGGCCTTTTTTCCAATATATAATCTCTTACTTCCAACTTTCCTGATATGTATCCATCTATGTTTGTATACATGACTCTTAATGCTTTCCTTCTCCTTCCCAAACATACCATTTCCTCAGCATTATGTCTAACACTCTCCAGTAAAATTTCATCTTCTCGTTCTCTGTCCTTCTCTCGTTTTTTTCCTTACACTAGGATAAGAAGTGAGGAGAGAAATTTTGAAAAGGATGTAGTGGAGAGATGTGAAAAGGAATCCAAGCTCTTTATATAAGTATATAAATGGAAAACTGACAAATAGAGACCATCACTAAGTTAATTAAGGGAAATAGGACATATGAAACACCAAAAGAAATCAGTGAACTTGTGAATGAGAGCTTTAAATCAGTGTTTTATGAAGATTGAGAGTTCATAGAGCCAAACAGCCAAGCAACACAGGAAGGATTAAGAAACATCATGGTAGAAAAACAGAAAATTAGAGAATTACAAGAAAAGGTAGATGTAAGGAAGGCAATGAGGCCAGATGGAGTGTCAGGATGGACACTTGAGAGAATGTAGAGAACAACTGGTAGAACCAATTTGGGACATTATCAAAAACTCTCTAATGTAAGAGAAGGTGCTAAAGGAGTGGAAAAGAGCAAACATAGTCCCAATATACAAAGGAGGAAAGACTGAGCCCCTAAATTATAGACCAGTGTCACTAACTAGTGTTGTAGGAAAGATTTGTGAAATTATTATCAAAGAAAAATGGTTAGAATATCTGGAGGGAAAGGAAATAATAAATAACTCCCAATTTGGTTTCATGAAAGGAAGATCATGCATAACAAATTTATGAAGCTTTAATATGAGAGTAATAGACGAAGTACAAGAAAGAGACGAATGGATTGACCTGGTGTATCTAAATATTAAGAAGGCTTTCAACAGAGCACCACATAAAAGACTTCAATGGAAAATAGAACACATAGGGTGGTATACATGCAAATATCTTAAAGTGGATGACAGACTATTTAACAGATAGGGGAAATGAAGACAATGATAACAGACACCCCATCAAGCTAGAACACAATTACCAAATGGAGTAACACAGGGTTCAGTGCTGGCACCAATTATATTCCAAGTACAGGCAACCTCCGCTTAACGAACCGGTTACATTCCTAAAAAAAAACGTTTGTTGTGCGAATTTTTATTAAGCGAACCAAATATAACAAGTTTGACCCCTAACTTGAACTTCCACTGAGAGTAAACAAAGCGAGAGTGCATCATAGTACAGGCAATCCCTGCTTAATGAAGGAGTTATGTACCTAAAAAACCTTTCGTTAAGCGAACCGATTATAACAAATCTAACCCGACTTGAATTTCCATTGAGAGTAAACAAACCGAGAGTGCATCATAGTACAGTGAAAGGTCTAATGAAAGTAAAAATTATGAAGTTAAACATTTAGGCAGTTTAATTCAAGTCATTATAATGTACACTAATGTATGTATGTACGTAACTTTATAATGTTGATGATCTTAAATTTATGAAGGGAGGGAGAGTGAAACGGGAAAGACACTAACCAGCAACCCGTGGAATGTAAACAAAGGGTGCATCATTGTATCACATACAAAACTTATGTACCACATTTCCACAAGGCTTTCCATTTCATCCATTGTAGAGTCACGAGTTCAGGTATTTCTTTTAGCTTGCATGGAAGATACAGTCTCACCAGCCTTCTTAATAGAGTCTGCTGACTTGAAAATAGTAGAGACAGTAGATAGAGTCAAGATGGTGGCTAGCAATGCTATTAGTTTTCTCGCCTCTTGTGTCTGTGAATAATATCCAGCTTCACTTCGAGAGTAGCAGACTTCCTGGTCTTCTTAGCAATGCTAGATGACATTGCAGGGTGTTTTGGTGGTAAATTGAGTGAGGGAAGACAAGCTACTGCTGATGCTGTTATTGTTTTGAACAGGGGTAGTGAGTGGTGCGCATGTTGTCCACGAGAGGTGCTGGTGTATTCAAAAGCCTGTCGGCTTGCATGATACAGCGGGCCTTTCAAACTTGGAAAAAATTACCTGGATAAAACTTCGTTAAAGCGAGTTTGGTGTCTGTTAAATAAGCAGATAGTAGTAAAATGAAACCTTTGTTGTGTGAACCTTCGTTAAGCGGGGGTTGCCTGTACAGTAAAAGGTTTAATGAAAGTAAAAATTATGAAGTTAAACATTTAAGCAGTTTAATTTAAGATTAAGTCATTATAATGTACACTAATGTATGTATGTAAGTAACTTTATAATGTTGATCTTAAATTTATGAAGGGAGGGAGAGTGGAGTGAGAAAACGCTAACCGGCAACCTGTGGAATGTAAACAAAAGGCGCATCATTGTACTGCACACAAAACTTATGTACCACATTTTCACAAGGCTTTCCATTTTATTCATTGCAGAGTCATGAGTTCAGGTGGTTCTTTTAGCTTGCAAGGAAGATACGGTCTCACCAGCCTTCTCAATAGTCTGCTGACTTGAAAATAGTAGAGACAGTAGATGGAGTCAAGCCATGGTGGTGAGCAATGCTATTAGTTTTCTCGCTTCTCTTGTGTCTGTGAATAATATCCAGCTTCACTTCGAGTAAGAGCCTTCCTTTTCTTCTTAGCAACGCTAGGCGACATTGCAGGGCTGGTTGCAGGGCGTTTTGGTGGCATGTTGAGCGTGAGATGATGAACTGGTGCTGGACCCTGTTTTTGTTTTGAACTAAGAGTGGGGAAGGGTAGGGGAGTTAGGGGTGCATGTGTTGTCTATGAGAGGCGCTGGTGTATTCAAAAGCTTGTAGGCTTGCGTGATATGGCATGGCTTACAAACTTGGAAAAAATTACCTGGATAATATACGAGCAGATGGTAGTAAAAGGAAACGTTCATTGTAGCGAAATTTTGTTGTGTGAACCTTCGTGAAGCATGGGTTGCCTGTATATGTCAACGATATACAAGAGGTTTTGATTAGCTATATAAATTTGTTTGCAGATGATGCAAAGCTTTTGAGAGTAATAAGGAATATCTGAGACTGTATGGAATTGCAGTAAGATATTGACAAGATTTGGAACTGGAGCCAAAAGTGGAAATTAGAACTTAATACCAAGAAATGCCATGCAATGGAAATGGATAAAAGTAATAGAAGACCTAGACCTATGTGGGAATACAAAATGGGAGAAGAGATTATAATGAAAAGGAGTGAAGAGAAAGACCTGGGAGTGATTATACAAGACACCCTGGCTCCAAAAAGACCCATAAATGGGCTATTTGCATTGACATACAAAACACTAACTAACATCAGGGTAGCTTTCAATTACATGGATAAGAGTATGACGAAAGAGATAATAACTACTATAATCTCACTATAATAAGACCTAGACTGGAATATGCAGCAGTGGTATGGTCACCATACAGGCAGAAAGACACAAAAAAGCAAGGAATCTTCCCTATAAAGAAAGACTGTGGGAAATGGAATTACCAACCTTGAAGGATAGACAGGAAAGAGGGGACCTAATAACAATGTGTAAGTTAGCAAACCATATGGAAAAGATAGACAAATAAGAGGACATTCCAAGATCATAAAAGTCAGTGTCTGAGGAACATTAAGAAATTCAGTTTTCCACATAGGACGGTGGACATCTGGAATGGATTAAGTGATGAGATTGTAACAGCAGAAAGTGTGCATAAATTTAAGGAAAAGTTAGATAAAAGTAGAGATGGAGACAGGTCATTATGAGCCTTGCTTGAACCCTGTAATATACAACTAGGTAAGTACAACTAGATAAATACACCGCTTAGTGATGTGGTTAGAACACTCGGCTCACAACCGAGAAGGCTTGGGTTCAATTCCTAGGTGTAGTACAGCAAATGGGCAAGCCTCTTAATGTGAGACCCTGTTCAAGTAGCAGCAAGTAGGTATGAGATATAATACTAGAGGTTGTGGTTTTGCTTTTGGCATGTGGAGTGAGGTGGTTTCAATCATACCTGAAGACCAATCTATGAGCTGAGCTCACTCTGTAGTGGGGAAAGCTGGCTGGGAGACAAGCAGGCAACCATGAATATACACTCTTGTCCACCCTCCATCCTGTTTATCTCCCCACCATCTGGTCTCATAATCCCTCCCCCTCCCTCTCTCTCTCTGTTGCTATACACAAATACATCTCACACAATATGTGCTTTCTCTTTTTTTTTTTTTTCATTCACACACACACACACACACACACACACACACACACACACACACACACACAGGTCTTCACGCCTTCAAGCTTTGTTTTCCACAGTGTAAGTGCTTCTTTATTTAGCAATATAGTGCAAGTCTACTATATATTATTATTTATCACTGCTATTTGTCAGAAAATTACTTTGATTTTGCATAATATGGTACCATGTTGATTGGTTTTTATATTGATTTTTTCAGTTGTGGAATGGAATCATTGAATTTCCATGATTTTAAATGGGAAAATTTGTCTTGAGATACGAGTCTTCCAAGATACAAGCTACGTTATGGAATGAATCAAATTCATAACCCGAGACGTGACTATATTTCATATTTTTTTCAGTTAGATATTATGCTACAGACCTGAAGATAATAGGAGATTACTTCAGCATCAGAATACATTTCATATGAGTAAAATCCTGACAGTATGCTAACAGCAGATGGTGGAGAACCACTGGCTGGTAGAACACATTACTCTTGACTTGGTTTACCCATAGGGCTTCAGCAGGGGATTTTGGGTCTTAGACTAAGGTGTCTATATCAAAGAGATACCTTAGACAGGTTCCAAAAGATAAGGAAGAGCTGAATGGTCCTGGGTCACGGCAGCAACTGTGACCTTAATCTTTTGGAACTTATCTCAGGTATCTCTTAGATATAGACACCTTGGCCTGCAAGCCCTATCCTCCTGCAGAAGCCCTATGAGTGAATCCAGTTTGTCATAATGTCCCTACAAATACAGTGGAGACTCAATACTCTATCTTAATTCATTCCAAATGGCTGTTTGAGTATCAAAAAGTTTGACTACAGATATCTATAAATCAAGTAATTCATTCTTATCTTAGTAAAACATTAAGTTTACAAAAATTTGAATGTAATTTTTTTTTTTATTCATATGTACTAAGTGAAACCTGGTGATGGATAACGTAGAAGAGGAAGGGAGAAGAATGGGGAGAAGGATGGAGATTGTCAGAGGACAAGTCACCATCCAACTTTTTTCCTTGTGTGATTCCAGTGAGCCCACTAGTGGAGGGCTGTGGCTTAACACTCACTAGATTCCTTACTTTCACCACTAATAAATCTCTTTGATGCCATTATAAGTTTCTAAATGAAAAACTTAAGACAAAGGGCAGAAGAATGTTGTTTTTCTCACAACTGCAGGACTAAGGAGCTGGTGTACCGAATACCGGTATTTTACTTCAGTATTACCGGTATCAGAACGGGACAATGGTGTTAGGGGGAAAGGAGAGGCCAGTGCTTTGTTTACAACTATGTGTGCAGCCATTCAATTAATAGATACTTTCACTACTGATAAGCCTTTAGTGTTTTTGTAAGTTTCTAAATGAAAAATTAAAGACAGAATGCAGGAGAATGTTATTCTGATGACCACACAAGCACAATTGGCAGAGGGGTAGAGGGAGAGGCTAGGGAGCCTTTGTTTACACCCATATATGTTGATGTTTGACTACCAGGTATTTTTTCGAGTATTGAAAAGTCTGATTATTAAGACATTTGAGTATTGAGTCTCTACTGTTTGCTGATAATCATGAAAGTGTGACATTCCCCTAAATGATGATCCAAACAATTGTTTAAAGGATGCAGGATAAAGATAGGGA